>NW_024402290.1:2500-5000 GCF_016859285.1 Xiphias gladius
GATAACCAAAGGAACAGATGATCTTCTACGCACCGTTGCACCAATTTCCATTCACAATTCAGTTAAATTACATTTTTCGTTTATGTTTTACCTTGATTCCTGTTTCACAATCAGACAACGACCCGGACACCTGGAGCTCTGTATTAACATCCCAGAGAGACTCTTTATCTTACCGTAATATTATAGTGGCAGATATCAGTGCTGGACTGTGAAAACTTTGAAATCAGTTGGAATTACATTATGGGCTTCTAAGGCTATGAGCCGGAGTATATGCTATTTAAAACCATAGAAATTTAAATGTAGTCTGGTGAGACAAAAAGCCAGCGCCCAAGATCGCTAAAATCATTAGAATTCTGACATTAGACTGGTGTGATTATGATCCAGACTTTATTCCGCGTTAAAATCAGTAGATTTCAGCCTGGAGTCTGGTGTGATGCACTCACTTGAGGTCTCTGTTGACTGCCTGCAGGTTGTCCTGAAACTCGGCAATAAACTGCTTCTCTCGGCCCTCCAGGGTCTCCCGATTCTTCATGCCGTCCTTCAGGGACTCGAAGACGCGGCTCACGCTGGAGCGGAGTGCCTGGATGCCACTGATGGCGTGAGAGAAAGCGTCCAGATTCACCCCGACGTTCACCACGTCCGCCATTTTCCCTGTTTCTCTGCTGCTGGCGCTCAGAGATGACGTCATAGAGTGGGCACGAACATGAAAAACACGTCATAAATTTCAGTTTCACTTAATTAATTCATTTTTTAGTGTGGCCAAATTTTATATTTTAAGTTTTATAAATCAAATGTAATTATTTTAGTTCCATAGCTAAACGTAAAGAAAAAGTTGTTAAACATAGACACTTGCTTACAAGTTTTTGTTTAATTCTGCTCATTTTCTTTGATCAGATCAGATCCACTGCTGTTCATATGTTCTATTGTTTCCTTGCTTTAGGCTCCGTGTTTCAATAAAGTTTTTTTTTATTCATAAAGCTGAAATCAAGCAAATGTCAGAGCTGGTTGATTCTCTACAAATCCTGCACTGTATATGTCTCTATATTGAGAAAGAAATCACTCACTTATCTGATATTTGTGTAATTATTTTTTTTGAAAAGACACTAATATTCATCCTTTTAAGCAACTTTATTTTTGATAAAACTGATGAATTGCTGTTTTGCAGCTTCCATTTTCAACTTGTGTGATTTCGTATCAACATGGCAAGAGTAAAAGAGGAAAAGACCAAAGTCACTTTGAAAGAGGGTTCATTGTTGGGGCATGGATGGCAAGAGACAGCTCATCTGGCTTGTGTTTCAGTAGGAACAGTGACTAAAGTGACATCTGCTTTTAAATCTATGGGAAGGACATCAGTAAATAGGGTCGTAAACTGTGGTCGACAGCGCAAATTTAATGACCGTGATGCCTCGAGCATTGGTAAGATATGTAAGGAAAAACAGAAGAGCAACTCTTCAACTCTTCGTCAGGTGACTGAGGATGTCAATGCAGAACATGATCAAACAATGTCAGGGGCAAGAATAGTCCATCAACAGCTACACACAGAGGGATGTTATAGTAGGGTTGCTGTGCGTTAATCCCCTCATTACAAAGATAGATGAAGATTTAAGAAGATTTAACAAGTGGAGAAGTGCATGTGTGGCGTGTCACCAAGAGAACAGTACAGGCCTGAATGCTGGACCCCTACAGTTAGGGGGTCTGGTGGCTCTGTTATACTGTGAAGGGCATTTTGCTGGCATGGTTTGGGTCCACTGGTCTGCTTAAATCAATACAAAGTTGTTCTGAGCGATCACCTTTATCTACCTGTGATGAAACATTTCTATCCTGATGGGAGTGGTCTCCTCTAGAATGACAATGCCCCCATCCATAGTGCAGGAGGCATCACTGAATGGTATGACGAGTATGAAAATGTCACCAGATCTCAAACCAGTTGAAAACATATGGGAGACTTTGGACCGACGTGTTAGAGAGCGCTCTCCACCATCATCATCAAAACACCAAATGAGGGAATATCTTTTGGAAGAAGGGTGTTCATCCCTCCAGTGGAGTCCAGAGACTTGGAGAATCAATGCCAAGGAGCACTTAAGCTGTTTTGGTGGGTGATAGTGGCCCAACTACTTACTAAGACACTTTTTGTTGGTTTTTCCTTTGATTTGTTGCTTGTCTGTATATTTTAGCTTGGTTAATTCTGATTTGCAAAAGTAACAACACATAAACAACATTTCAAAAGGATTGTGGTGGTGAGATTTAAAAAAAAACCAGAGTGGCTTTAAAGAGAAAAACCCAGGAACATCTAAAATTAAAATTTATCAGTGAATAAAGAAAAACACATTAACAGAACATACAGATGAAAATAGAACAAATACAAAAATAAAAAAATACAATACTTATAATATTTGTGCCATCAATAAAATACACACAAATAAACACAAGATAGAAACTACTAAAAAAAAAGGTCACACAACTGTTGTATTAGCAGAAAGAAGAAAATATTTATTCATTA
>NW_024402291.1:0-7000 GCF_016859285.1 Xiphias gladius
GGTTGGCCCACAAAATTAGTGGTCAGTTGGTTTGCATGAACAGGATGGCTTGAGATGGAGTCAATCTCCCAGCCTGAATTATTGTTTCCATCCACCCCTGATACTATCGCTTCAATATCACATTTTCTGCAAATTACCACTTTTTTGTTACTATTTCCTATGCTATTGTTATCACTGTACTGCACTTGGTCACTTTACATTTTTTTGCAGCACCCGCCATAGTATTATAATTAGTTAGTCCCATAACTCTTTTTAGTCACTATGTATTGTACTTACTTAATGTTTAGAACTTATGTTTAGAGTTTGATACTGCAAGAGTGAGTGGGGAGTAGGTATTCCAATGTACGAGCTGTTGTTTTTTCACATGGCCATTAAGATTGTTGAATCTTGAATCTACTACCACTGCTGCTAGTAAAAGTTACATCAGACTACTGATGTTTGTTTGGATTACCTTTATTACGGTAATGTTAAAAACACAAATGTATCTATGAAAAATTAAATCAAACTTTATTCAAACTTTACACAGAATACGAACAGAAAATCAAAAACACAAAGCGCTTGTTTACATGCGACATGTGTCGTGAAACGCCTCCAGGGTCCTAAAGTCCCTCCATGTTGGAGGAAGTCCATCCTGCAGGAAACGACCACAGCGCTGACAGGAAGACTGGAAGAGTTTAATGTAGCTCCGCAACCAGGTCTGCAGGTGAGAAAAACAGGTAGAGAGACGGGTAGAGAGACAGACAGGTAGAGACGGGTAGAGGGACAGACAGGTGAGACAGACAGGTGAGAAATACAGACGGACAGGCAGGTGAGACAGACAGGTGAGACAGACAGGTGAGACAGACAGGTGAGACAGACAGGTGAGACAGACAGGTGAGACAGACAGGTGAGACAGACAGGTGAGACAGACAGGTGAGACAGACAGGTGAGACAGACAGGTGAGACAGACAGGTGAGACAGACAGGTGAGACAGACAGGTGAGACAGACAGGTGAGACAGACAGGTGAGACAGACAGGTGAGACAGACAGGTGAGACAGACAGGTGAGACAGACAGGTGAGACAGACAGGTGAGACAGACAGGTGAGACAGACAGGTGAGACAGACAGGTGAGACAGACAGGTGAGACAGACAGGTGAGACAGACAGGTGAGACAGACAGGTGAGACAGACAGGTGAGACAGACAGGTGAGACAGACAGGTGAGACAGACAGGTGAGACAGACAGGTGAGACAGACAGGTGAGACAGACAGGTGAGACAGACAGGTGAGACAGACAGGTGAGACAGACAGGTGAGACAGACAGGTGAGACAGACAGGTGAGACAGACAGGTGAGACAGACAGGTGAGACAGACAGGTGAGACAGACAGGTGAGACAGACAGGTGAGACAGACAGGTGAGACAGACAGGTGAGACAGACAGGTGAGACAGACAGGTGAGACAGACAGGTGAGACAGACAGGTGAGACAGACAGGTGAGACAGACAGGTGAGACAGACAGGTGAGACAGACAGGTGAGACAGACAGGTGAGACAGACAGGTGAGACAGACAGGTGAGACAGACAGGTGAGACAGACAGGTGAGACAGACAGGTGAGACAGACAGGTGAGACAGACAGGTGAGACAGACAGGTGAGACAGACAGGTGAGACAGACAGGTGAGACAGACAGGTGAGACAGACAGGTGAGACAGACAGGTGAGACAGACAGGTGAGACAGACAGGTGAGACAGACAGGTGAGACAGACAGGTGAGACAGACAGGTGAGACAGACAGGTGAGACAGACAGGTGAGACAGACAGGTGAGACAGACAGGTGAGACAGACAGGTGAGACAGACAGGTGAGACAGACAGGTGAGACAGACAGGTGAGACAGACAGGTGAGACAGACAGGTGAGACAGACAGGTGAGACAGACAGGTGAGACAGACAGGTGAGACAGACAGGTGAGACAGACAGGTGAGACAGACAGGTGAGACAGACAGGTGAGACAGACAGGTGAGACAGACAGGTGAGACAGACAGGTGAGACAGACAGGTGAGACAGACAGGTGAGACAGACAGGTGAGACAGACAGGTGAGACAGACAGGTGAGACAGACAGGTGAGACAGACAGGTGAGACAGACAGGTGAGACAGACAGGTGAGACAGACAGGTGAGACAGACAGGTGAGACAGACAGGTGAGACAGACAGGTGAGACAGACAGGTGAGACAGACAGGTGAGACAGACAGGTGAGACAGACAGGTGAGACAGACAGGTGAGACAGACAGGTGAGACAGACAGGTGAGACAGACAGGTGAGACAGACAGGTGAGACAGACAGGTGAGACAGACAGGTGAGACAGACAGGTGAGACAGACAGGTGAGACAGACAGGTGAGACAGACAGGTGAGACAGACAGGTGAGACAGACAGGTGAGACAGACAGGTGAGACAGACAGGTGAGACAGACAGGTGAGACAGACAGGTGAGACAGACAGGTGAGACAGACAGGTGAGACAGACAGGTGAGACAGACAGGTGAGACAGACAGGTGAGACAGACAGGTGAGACAGACAGGTGAGACAGACAGGTGAGACAGACAGGTGAGACAGACAGGTGAGACAGACAGGTGAGACAGACAGGTGAGACAGACAGGTGAGACAGACAGGTGAGACAGACAGGTGAGACAGACAGGTGAGACAGACAGGTGAGACAGACAGGTGAGACAGACAGGTGAGACAGACAGGTGAGACAGACAGGTGAGACAGACAGGTGAGACAGACAGGTGAGACAGACAGGTGAGACAGACAGGTGAGACAGACAGGTGAGACAGACAGGTGAGACAGACAGGTGAGACAGACAGGTGAGACAGACAGGTGAGACAGACAGGTGAGACAGACAGGTGAGACAGACAGGTGAGACAGACAGGTGAGACAGACAGGTGAGACAGACAGGTGAGACAGACAGGTGAGACAGACAGGTGAGACAGACAGGTGAGACAGACAGGTGAGACAGACAGGTGAGACAGACAGGTGAGACAGACAGGTGAGACAGACAGGTGAGACAGACAGGTGAGACAGACAGGTGAGACAGACAGGTGAGACAGACAGGTGAGACAGACAGGTGAGACAGACAGGTGAGACAGACAGGTGAGACAGACAGGTGAGACAGACAGGTGAGACAGACAGGTGAGACAGACAGGTGAGACAGACAGGTGAGACAGACAGGTGAGACAGACAGGTGAGACAGACAGGTGAGACAGACAGGTGAGACAGACAGGTGAGACAGACAGGTGAGACAGACAGGTGAGACAGACAGGTGAGACAGACAGGTGAGACAGACAGGTGAGACAGACAGGTGAGACAGACAGGTGAGACAGACAGGTGAGACAGACAGGTGAGACAGACAGGTGAGAAAACTAGTTTTAAAAGAGTGAGATAAGGGGCTCTAATGTCAGATTTACCTCAGTTTAAACCCAGTGATCTTATCTACCAGTCCAGGTCTTTATCTACCTGGGCGGGCTGCCCAAGTAGAGCCTAAAGTCCTAGTTGAAATTATTGACATCCCTGAATTTTAAGTACAGAATTGAGAATATCCTCAGAAATAATGCAAATTAACCAATTTTTTATAATCAGAATATTTAATAAAATGTCCATAGTTACTGAACAACACCAAAAATGCTTTCATATAGTGAAATAAAAAAATAAACATAAAATGTGCTTGACACAATTATTGGCACCTTATTGATGAATTGAAATTAGTTTCTCAAACAAAATAAAAAACAAATGAGACTCACCTGGTCTTAATTATCAGTGTTCTCATGATCTGAATTACCCAATGAATGAAGGTTTTACTGCATAAAAAGGGGCATCATGTCTGAGAGTCTGTAAAGGTTGATGTGGATTGTGGAAAAACACTGCGCAAGACATCTAAAGAGTTTCAGGCTGACTTGGAGTAATCTGGAATGGTGGTTTCAGCCCGCACCATACACCACACACTTAACCTAGTAGGGCTCTACAGGCGAAGGCCAAGGACGACACCACTATTGAAAAAAAGGCACAAAAAAGCAAAACTAATGTTTGCAAAAACTTTCATGGATAAGCTACAGTCTTTCTGGGAGAACGTTCTTGGAACAGATGAAACTCTCTTGCTCTTTGGGAATGCAGTCTATCAGTTTGTCTACAGTCGCTAAAATGAAGCCGGAAAGGATATGAACACCCTACCCAAAGTAAAACATGGTGGAGGTTCTACAATGCTGTGGGGCTGCTTTGCTGCCTCTGGTACTGAAGACATTGAATGTATGGAAGCATTTTAGAGCGAAATGCATTACCCAGTGTTGGAAAACTAGGTTTGAGGCGAAGGTCTTGGGTCTTTCAGCAGGACAACGACCCAAAGCACAGATCCAGCAGCACAAAAGATTGGTTGAAAAGGAAAAGATGGACTGTTTTAAACTGGCCAGCAATGAGTCCTCAACTTAATCCCACTGAAAACCTTTGGAGAAGAACTGAAATCTGCCATTGCAAAAAGGACTCCTGCAAACTTAAAAGAGCTTGAACATTTAGCAATTAAGAAGCAGCAGAAACTACCAGCAGACAGGTGCAAGAAGCTTCTAGATGGCTACAAGAAATGTTTAGAGGCTGTCGTTGTTGCCAAAGGTTTGCAACAAAATATTAGTGAAGGGTGCCAATAATTGTATGTGTGGTATATTCTGTGTTTGTATTATTTCGTTATTATGCAAATTTTGTTTTTTTCTTTTCTTTTGTTCAGTATTATTGTACATTTTATTAAAATATTTTGATTATACAAAATTGGTTAATTAGCATTTATTTTTCAGGATATTCTACACTCTGTATTTAAAATTCAGGGGTGCTTTGGACCGTTTCTTCCTCTCCACCATAACTCCATCTTGTTGCAAGTTTCTAGCAGCATAGATGCATGAGTTTGGCATCATTGTTTTGCAATGCGCAACATTCAGAAAAAACTTGCTAGCATTGATACAAGGAATTGATAAACTCAGAGGCATATGATTACGATTGCTCTGACAATTTGGAACCGTTTCTCAATTCCCACCCCCAGGAGAGAGACACACCTGTTACCTCCTGAAACACAATTGTACGGTGTGTATTATACTTTGTGTTAGCGTTTAGGTACCAGCAGTACAGCTGACGTCCCGTTGGGTCTGAACAGCTCGATGGTCATGTCAGGAAACATCCTGCCAATCCGAGAGATTACATCATCCACATACCTGTACACAGAGGAACACAGTGTGACAGTATTGTGAAGAGGGGACTGCAATATTTTACACTCACATTCAGTTTCAGATTTTCAGAAAGTGTAAACTGAATACACACCGTATAGAGAGCAGTAGTACTTAAATTGCAGTACATGGGTCAGAGTTAAGGTTCAGCTACAACACACTGACATTATAATATCAGACTGTGTATAAACAAACTAATCTGCAGTGAATCATTAATAAATGTTTATTGTTCCATTAATTTTAAAGTATTCACTTTTTCTGCTTTAAAACTCCTGTCTTAAATTCAGAGGCCTGTCTATCATTTTGTTCACAGCACATCTTATGATCTGCCAACTGATTGTCTGTAGTACTGCCGTATTATAGTAGCATATATGTACTATTGCACTATTAAATGGATATATGCGCACTACTAGTATTATAATAATATATACAGTATGTAGTACTGCAGCTTCATATCAGCATATACCTCCTGTATTTATGCTATATTATATGATATACAGTATGCAGTACTGCAGTACTCACTGAGGGGGTAGTACCAGAGTACTGGGTTGGACTTTGGGTCGTCGCTTGGCTGAAGCTCCCATCTGATTGGCTGATCGTTTGAGTGATTGTTGATTCAACAAACTGGAGGCCAGACCAGCGTGGTACTGCAACTACACACAAATACACACATGCAAGTATACATAAATATATACAAAACAAAGATATAAATATATACATACATATATACACATATATACACATATATATATATATATATACATATATACACATATATATATATATATATATATATATACGCATATATACATACATAAACATATATATATAAACATATTATATATATAAACATATTATATATATAAACATATATACATATATATATATAAACACACATATATATAAACACACATATATATAAACACACATATATATATATATAAACACACATATATATATATAAACACACATATATATATATAAACATACATATATATATATACATATATATATAAACATACATATATATATATACATATATATATAAACATACATATATATATAAACATACATATATATATATACATATATATATAAACATACATATATATATAAACATATATATATAAACATACATATATATATATATAAACATATATATATATATAAACACACATATATATATAAACACACATATATATATATAAACATACATATTTATATAAACACATATATATATATATATATACATATATATACACACATATATATATATATACATATATATATATATACACATATATATATATATATATACACATATATATATATAAACATATATATATATACATATATATATAAACACATATATAAATATACATATATATATATATATATATATAAACATACATATATATATATACATATATATATATATATATATATATATATATATATATATATATATATATATATATATATATATATACATATATATATATATATATATATATATATATATATATATACATATATATATATAAATATATATATATATATATATATATATATATATATATATATATATATATATATAAACATATATATAAACATATATATATATATATAAACATATATATAAACATATAAATATATATATAAACATATATATAAACATATATATATATATATAAACATATATATAAACATATATATATATATATATAAATATATATATATATATATATATATATATACATAAAAATATAA
>NW_024402292.1:0-5000 GCF_016859285.1 Xiphias gladius
TGGCTGCCGGGCATGACGGAGGTCTAGAGACGGTGTTGGTGGTGTGCGGCGCTGCAGGACTGCAGGACCGTGACGGATCAGGTCTGAGACTCTGAGGGACTCTGCTATAAATAGATCAGCTGGCCTTCTTCTTCTGCTGTCAGCTGTTCAGAGAGAGAGAGAGAGAGAGAGAGAGGGAGAGAGGGAGAGAGAGAGAGAGAGAGAGGAGAGAGAGAGAGAGAGGGAGAGAGAGAGGGAGAGAGGGAGAGAGAGAGAGTCAGAGAGTCAGAGAGAGAGAGAGAGAGGAGAGAGAGAGAGAGGGAGGGAGAGAGAGAGAGAGAGAGAGAGAGGCTGGAAAAACACTGAACACGCAAACACACACACACTCGGTATTATACAGGCCAACAGTGTGTTATATTAAAGGGACAATCCACCACTTTTCAGAATTACTGTAATTACCAGTTTCAAACTTGTACATTTTATTCATGTCAACATCCTTTTACAATCACTAACTGACGTTTCTCATTTTCCTGAGTCTTTCAGAGCCGTTTCCCGGTCTCCACGGCAGCGTCACCGTGGACCGAGCGGCGCTTTCACACCAAGTCACCGCATCTTTCAGAATCCGTCAGCCGCCACCAGACCTCTGTGTATTTACGGCCCATTTTACCCGTCGACTCACTGTTGTAAAAGCTGAATTTATTAATTTCTGCTGCATCTACATCTAAAAAGAAATAAAAAGTAAAGACGCATAAATGCGCTGAGGCCCGTTTTCATCCAGGTGAGGAAAGGGGGCAGGTGAGGCTGAATCCAGAACAGTTTCTAAACCGTCTGGGACGATGTGGTTTTTAAGGCATTCCCTCCCAGTCACAGGCTGGTTTACAGCCCGTCCCAGGGCGGAGTTGCTTCTCCCTCCACCTGTCTCTCCGTCCTTCAGCCCCACAGAGGAACTGTCCTCCTCATGGAGGTGGACGGTTTATGAGCAGACGTCCCTCTGGGACCCAGTTAGTGCTGGATGCGGTGACGTCTCTGCAGACCGAATATATTCAGGTTTCTGTGGCATCACTGCAGCACGGGCTGCTGGGAAATCTCGCTCTACGCCAAATGAATCGACACGAGCTCCACGGACGGCAGCGATCCACATTATAATGCCACCTGTGTTTCAGGTCAGCGTGTCTGAGTGACGTGGTTTTCCAGCGGGGAGACAGGGGTTGTCAGGGTTCTGGTCCCAGAGTGGACCCCGATGTGGATCAGGTGCTTTGTTGCATTAGAGTCTGGACGTGACATTAACTGATGTGCTGAGCTTTGAGTGTCAGCACATCAGAGTTTTAAAAAGTGAACTCAGAACAGAGAAATGTGAGTTGCTAATAATCAGAAACCACCTGAAATCAAACGAGACACGGCTGTTCCCAAGCAGGCTCTCGTGAAAGACACTGTCCAGGTGCATTCTGGGAAATGTAGGACCCAGTGGTTTTGGACTAAAAGTCAGGAAATCAGCACCTTTGCTGCTCAGATTTAATCTCTGTGTAACAACAACTACTACAGCTGCACCAAGAGACACCGGTGAGTGAAGCCGTGTCATAGTTAAGTTCCTGGTTTCATCCTGTCTCTTTAAGTCCTGCAGGTCTTCACTGCAACAGTCTAGAATATCATCCACTCACATTCCGCCCGCTAAACTGGACCAGACTGGACCCAGCCCAGGCTAAATACAGACCCCTCACACACACACACACACACACACACACACACACACACACACAGTATGTTCTTATTTTAGGGCTGTAGGCAGGATTTTGGAGAGACTACAGTCATGAAGTCGTGTCTAGATTCCCCCTGTGCAACTCCACCCTCCTCAAAAATCTCTAAAAACCTGAAGATTTTACTTTTTAAAAATAATTTTTTCACATCATATTGATTAATTATCATTCAGTTATTTTAATCCGATCGATCTGTTGTGTCTTCAGCAGCAATTTCCCACCAGCTGTTTGAATCCTCCTCAGCATTTTAACAAAACTAAAGATTTCTCTTTAGCATCCAGCGACTACAGCTCCCATAAGTCTTTGACACGCCCCTACAGTTGAGTGCACCACTCAGGAACAGGACGGTCACCAAACTACAGATACACCTCAGTCTGAAGGTCAAACAACAGGCCGATGCTGTAAAAATATTGTGTGCAAATGTGTTTGGAGAGTTTTCAAGCTGTATCTCAGTCTGTACAGATGTGTACAGGTGTGTACAGGTGTGTGCAGGCGCATACAGGTGTAGAAACACCCGGGAGATGCACGTTCAGCCCCAACAAAACGTAGCACAATGCTTATTTGAACACAAACGGTGGAGCATTGAACAACCGGTTGTTTTACACGTGCACGCTGCCTTTTATACACGTCGCTGCTGATTGGGTAACAACTGTGACACACCCACCAATGAGAGAAAACCGACTTCAAAGCCACTCTCACATCGTCTCACATCGTCTCACATCGTCTCACACGTCTCATATTGTCTCACACCGTCTCTCACGTCTCATATTGTCTCACACCGTCTCACATTGTCTCACACGTCTCATATTGTCTCACACGTCTCATATTGTCTCACACGTCTCATATTGTCTCACACCGTCTCACGCGTCTCATATTGTCCAACACCGTCTCACACGTCTCATATTGTCTCACACGTCTCATTGTCTCACACGTCTCATATTGTCTCACACGTCTCATTGTCTCACACCGTCTCACGCGTCTCATATTGTCTCACATCGTCTCATATTGTCTCACATCGTCTCACACCGTCTCACACGTCTCATATTGTCCAACACCGTCTCTCACGTCTCATATTGTCTCATACTGTCTCACATCGTCTCACACCGTCTCTCACGTCTCATATTGTCTCACACCGTCTCTCACGTCTCATATTGTCTCACATCGTCTCATATTGTCTCACATCGTCTCATATTGTCTCTGTCTCACATCGTCTCACATCGTTTCACACGTCTCATATTGTCTCACACCGTCTCTCACGTCTCATATTGTCTCACATCGTCTCACATCGTCTCACATTGTCTCACACGTCTCATATTGTCTCACACCGTCTCACACCGTCTCACACCGTCTCATATTGTCTCACACGTCTCATATTGTCTCACATCGTCTCACATCGTCTCACACGTCTCATATTGTCTCACACGTCTCATTGTCTCACACCGTCTCACGCGTCTCATATTGTCCAACACCGTCTCACACGTCTCATATTGTCTCACACGTCTCACATTGTCTCACACGTCTCATATTGTCTCACACGTCTCATATTGTCTCACACCGTCTCTCACGTCTCATATTGTCTCACACGTCTCATATTGTCTCACATCGTCTCACACCGTCTCACACGTCTCATATTGTCTCACACCGTCTCTCACGTCTCATATTGTCTCACACGTCTCATATTGTCTCACATCGTCTCACATCGTCTCACATTGTCTCACACGTCTCATATTGTCTCACACCGTCTCATATTGTCTCACATCGTCTCACACGTCTCATATTGTCTCACATCGTCTCACATTGTCTCACACGTCTCATATTGTCTCACACCGTCTCACGCGTCTCATATTGTCTCACACGTCTCATATTGTCTCACATCGTCTCACATCGTCTCACATTGTCTCACACGTCTCATATTGTCTCACACGTCTCATATTGTCTCACACGTCTCATTGTCTCACACCGTCTCACGCGTCTCATATTGTCCAACACCGTCTCACACGTCTCATATTGTCTCACACGTCTCATACTGTCTCACATCGTCTCACACCGTCTCACACCGTCTCACACGTCTCATATTGTCTCACATCGTCTCACACCGTCTCTCACGTCTCATATTGTCTCACACGTCTCATATTGTCTCACACCGTCTCACACGTCTCATATTGTCTCACACGTCTCATATTGTCTCACATCGTCTCACACGTCTCATATTGTCTCACACGTCTCATATTGTCTCACACGTCTCATATTGTCTCACACCGTCTCACACGTCTCATATTGTCTCACACGTCTCATATTGTCTCACATCGTCTCACATCGTCTCACACGTCTCATATTGTCTCACACGTCTCATATTGTCTCACACCGTCTCTCACGTCTCATATTGTCTCACACGTCTCATATTGTCTCACACCGTCTCTCACGTCTCATATTGTCTCACACCGTCTCATATTGTCTCACACGTCTCATATTGTCTCACACGTCTCATATTGTCTCACATCGTCTCACACCGTCTCACATCGTCTCACACCGTCTCACATCGTCTCACACCGTCTCACATCGTCTCATATCGTCTCACACCGTCTCACACCATCTCACATCGTCTCAAACGTTTGATATCAACTCACATTGTCTCACATTGACATTAGACAGATAAAAGATGGAGACAAAGAGGAGTCGATGACTGATGATGAGGAGAGGATTGGACCCTACACGTTTCTTTGTCTGTAAACAGCTTGTTGAGACGCGTCCATGCAACATTACACTCACTGAAATAAGGAATGAGATTATAGACTATAAAACACTGCGAGAAGGCTACTGACCTTTATAATAAGACCAGTGACAGAAGTTACCAAATCAATGAACGTTGTCGGCTGATCAGTTTGCTCACTTTCACAACCCTCCACCAAAACTGCAGATATAATAAACAACGAGTCAAAACTGCGCGAAAACTCAGTCATGTTCATGTTAACACGTTGCGAAGCGAAGAACCTTTTTCCTTTGACATTTTCTGTTTGTTCGGTGAAATAAACGGAAGTTCTGAGGAGTTCCACAGCTGCTAACAGCTGTTAGCATGACACACCTGCAGTCAGACCAGAGGTTCCCTCGAACCACTCACCTCAGAGGAACCTCTGTCCCTGTGTCGTCTGTTCCTACCCGGACAGAGCTGCAGAGACACCGTTGCTATTGGATGCGGCAGCGGCTTCGGATGCTAACGATGCTAACAGCGGCTAACCTGTCAGAGGAAAGAGAAGAAACGTCAACGTT
>NW_024402293.1:0-5000 GCF_016859285.1 Xiphias gladius
TACCACTGAACGGTACAAAAGTACAGCTGGGCTATCCTGATATCCTTGGGATAGAGAATCATGATTTAAAAAAACAAAAACAGTCTTAAACTTTGCAGGTGCGTGATCACGGACCACGTATTGGGCACACTAAAATTTTGACCAGATGGCAACACAGAAGAACAAGCTGCATTTGAACAGTTTAGGCAGGATTTTTGCTCCTTCCAACAGGGATGCTGGATGGCCAGATAGACCCTCCCCTCCTCCCACACCTTTCCAGCATTGGATTGGGGGTGTCTGAATCCACCATTTTCTGCAACTTTCCAAAACTGACGATGTGACATTAAACACCCACTTCTCCCCATGATTGCTCAGCTGTACGAAGCTGAGAGAGGAGCCAATTTACTACACTCTCAGCTCTCTTTTTACATTTGTTACACAACTATTTGTGGAACCTCTCATGTGAACAACCGACAGAAACACTATGAATGTCTCCCTTTTGAGACAGTCTGGAAATGTGTGCTGCATCGCCATTTTAAAACGGTATTTAAAATGAAATGGTCCCCCCCCCCCCTCTCTTACGGCCGGCTTTTCGATCTGCCCTCTGCCAACATCGTTGGCGAGCCAGTCTTAAGAACTAGCTCTGAGGGACCATAAATGAAATGACATGGTATCAACAATCTCAGAGCCGACCAGAGTGCACCTGCTCATATTCAAATGATTTCTGGAAACAGAACTATATCACCTGGTGATTCCAGCACAAGAACTATTGTGGAATATTCACCCAAACGCTCAGGCGTTAAACAGGAAAGTCGACAGAGCATCCTGACGCAGACACGGTAGCCTCCCGTTTTTAGCTGATCTGCCATGTTGGTTGTTGAGCTGTGATATGAAAACTGCCGTTTGTTAAGTTTACGCTCGACTTTTTGGTCGTCTGTTTTAGCAAAATAAAGCCACACCGACAACTTCTTTGACATGGTGTCAATTAGTTTGGAGCCGACTCCGAGTAAATGTTCAGTAAACGTTAAATAAGTTAGACCTAGCAGCCTCCATTAGCTTGGGTTAGACTACATGTTTTCACAGTTAGTCTCTTCCCTCTGCGCAGTCAATAATGCGTTAATCCTGGAAGACTGCTGATGTAGCGCTTCTCTCCTTATGAAAGTAACACTGGCGACTGTCCGACCAATGAGAATTTGCTCAGACAAGAGCGCATCCACTGACCGGTCGACTACGGCCCTAGTGGTGATGTCATGTGTGCGTTACCCGGACGGTGCTGAGGTCCATGGGGTGTTTGATGATGTCATGGTAGTCGTGCAGCTCCAGTGCCTCGGCATCCACCGGCTTGTAGAAAGGCCAGGCGTAGGCGGCGTGCTTCTTAGATAGCATTTCCTTCAGGATGGCGTCGCAGTGTTTCATCTGCTCGCCCAGCTTACCGCTCTTCCTCCCCCCGGCTCCTCCTCCACCTCCCACCTCACCCCCTGCAACCTCCTCACCCGTCTCACGCCGAGTCTTAGCAGGGCGGGCGGCAGCCTCGCGGCGGGACGAGCCCAGTTTGGCCGGTTTGGTGTCCTGAGCAGATGGAGAGTCGGCACGACCGGCAGAGATGGCCGACGTGGTGGGAGTGGTGGTGTCAGCTTTCCTCTTCACACCTTTCTTCTGTTAGAGAGAGACAGACAGGTGGAGAGAGAGACAGTTATTGAGACACACGAGTAGAAGGAGAAATAGGTAGAGGGAGAGAGAGACAGGTAGAGAAAGATAAAGACAGGAAAAGAAAGGCAGGTAGACAGACAAATACAGAGAGACAGATGTGTGTCAGACAGAGACAGAGACAGAGATGGGTAGAAAGACACGTAAAGAGAGACAGGTGTAGAAAGATGCAGGGTGGAAAGGATAGACAGGTAGACAGAGGAAACAAAGACACAGGAAGAGAGACAGGTGTAGAGAGAGATCAGTACAGAGATAGGGGGAGACAGACGAGTAGAGAGACAGAAAAGTCAGTGTCTATCTTCTGGACGCTGTCTCGCTCCACACGGCCGTTACCTTGACGACAGGCTGTGCAGACGGCATCATGGTTGCTGGGGGCTGCGGGGCAGAGACAGGGGGCGTGGCCTGGACAGGTGTAGGCGTGGTGGAGATGACAGGTGTCTGAGAGGGGGAGGGGTAGGAGGGGGGAGGGGATGCCGAAGACTCCGCCTGCTGACTCACTGAGACAGAAACACAGAGAGAGTACTGTCAGTACTGCAATCCAGTACAGCTGGTGCTGCTGTAATACACGGTAACTAAGGTGATGCAACAATACCCTTCGCTACTTTAATAATACTTCATTTGTTCCCGCGGCAGCACTGCAACGGAGCGATGAAACGGGAGAATATGTACCTGTGGTACCAGAGTGGTAGCACCGCAGAATACATCTGTAGTACTACATTACGTACATTTACTTCTGTAGTATATGACTGTGATACCTGAAGTATTAATAATACTGTAGTATTATGTAGTTGACTAGTAGTCGGTGGTATAGTATTAGCACTGCAATATGTAGAGCAAAATCTAACTTTTACTGATCCCATGAAAGGAAACTGAAGTTTCCAAGCAGAATAAGAAACTCAACTTTATTAAACTGAAGAACGCAAACGTTGGGAAAATCTACTGTGTTCAAATGAAGAACTAAACTAACTATAAGGTAATAAATACTACAGACACCAACATGAAAGTATTTATAATGTGTGTTCAGACAAAATTAGTCATAAAAAGTGAAAACACAAGTAAGCACTGAAGTACCTGTAGTAGCAGTATTGGTATTGCAGTCCATACATGTAGAACTACGACTAGAGTATGCAGTGTCGTATTTACCTGTGGTAGAGTCACTGCAGTATTAGTAATAGTAGTTCTGCATGTACATGTATCATTAGTACTTCAGTAGTACATCAGAGTTCTGCTGTAGTAGTAGTAGTAGTAGCAGGCATTTACCTGTGGTACTGCAGTAGTGGTACTGCAGTATTTACCTGTGGTACTGCAGTATTTACCTGCGGTAGCAGTGGTAGTACTGTAATATTTACCTGTGTAGTACTGTAGTATTTACCTGTGGTACTGCAGTGGTAATACTGTAGTATTCGCCTGTGGTACTGCAGTGATAGTACTGTAGTATTCACCTGTGGTACTGCAGTGGTAGTAAAGTAGTATTTACCTGTGGTACTGCAGTGGTAGTAAAGTAGTATTTACCTGTGGTACTGCAGTGGTAGTACTGTAGTATTTACCTGTGTTACTGCAGTGGTAGTACTGTAGTTTTTACCTGCGGTAGCAGTGGTAGTACTGTAGTATTTACCTGTGGTATTACTGTAGTATTTACCTGCGGTACTGCAGTGGTAGTACTCTGGTATTTACCTGTGGTAGCAGCGGTATTACTGTAGTATTTGCCTGCGGTACTGCAGTGGTAGTACTCTGGTATTTACCTGTGGCAGCAGTGGTATTACTGTAGTATTTGCCTGCGGTACTGCAGTGGTAGTGTAGCAGTGGTAGTACTGTAGTATTTACCTGCGGTAGCAGTGGTAGTACTGTGGTATTTACCTGCGGTAGCAGCGGTAGTACTGTAGTATTTACCTGTGGTATTACTGTAGTATTTACCTGTGGTATTACTGTAGTATTTACCTGCGGTACTGCAGTGGTAGTACTGTAGTATTTACCTGTGGTATTACTGTAGTATTTGCCTGCGGTACTGCAGTGGTAGTACTCTGGTATTTACCTGCGGTAGCAGTGGTAGTACTGTAGTATTTACCTGCGGTAGCAGTGGTAGTACTGTAGTATTTACCTGCGGTAGCAGTGGTAGTACTGTAGTATTTACCTGCGGTAGCAGTGGTAGTACTGTATTACTGTAGTATTTACCTGTGGTATTACTGTAGTATTTACCTGTACTGCAGTGGTAGGTATTACTGTAGTGCAGTGGTAGTACTGTAGTATTTACCTGTAGTAGCAGTGGTAGTACTGTAGTATTACTGTAGTATTTACCTGCGTATTACTGTAGTATTTGCCTCTTGGTATTACTGTAGTATTTACCTCTACTGCAGTGGTATTACTGTAGTATTTACCTGTGGTATTACTCTGGTTACCTGTGGTAGCAGTGGTATTACTGTAGTATTTACCTCTTGTAGCAGTGGTATTACTGGTATTTACCTGTGGTATTACTGTAGTATTTACCTGTGGTATTACTGTAGTATTTACCTCTTGATTACTGTAGTATTTGCCTGTAGTATTTGCCTGTGGTACTGCAGTGGTAGTACTCTGGTATTTACCTGTGGTAGCAGTGGTGTTACTGTAGTATTTACCTGCGGTATTACTGTACCTGCGGTATTACTGTAGTATTTACCTGTGGTATTACTGTAGTATTTGCCTGCGGTACTGCAGTGGTAGTACTCTGGTATTTACCTGTGGTAGCAGTGGTATTACTGTAGTATTTACCTGTGGTATTACTGTAGTATTTACCTGTGGTATTACTGTAGTATTTACCTGTGATATTACTGTAGTATTTGCCTGCGGTACTGCAGTGGTAGTACTCTGGTATTTACCTGTGGTAGCAGTGGTAGTACTGTAGTATTTACCTGTGGTATTACTGTAGTATTTACCTGTGGTATTACTGTAGTATTTGCCTGCGGTACTGCAGTGGTAGTACTGTGGTATTTACCTGTGGTAGCAGTGGTGTTACTGTAGTATTTACCTGCGGTATTACTGTAGTATTTACCTGCGGTATTACTGTAGTATTTGCCTGCGGTACTGCAGTGGTAGTACTCTGGTATTTACCTGTGGTAGCAGTGGTATTACTGTAGTATTTGCCTGCGGTACTGCAGTGGTAGTACTCTGGTATTTACCTGTGGTAGCAGTGGTATTACTGTAGTATTTACCTGCGGTATTACTGTAGTATTTACCTGCGGTATTACTGTAGTATTTACCTGTGGTATTACTGTAGTATTTGCCTGCGGTACTGCAGTGGTAGTACTGTGGTATTTACCTGTGGTAGCAGTGGTATTAGT
>NW_024402294.1:0-16000 GCF_016859285.1 Xiphias gladius
TGTATTCTGACGTTTTAACGTTGAATTTGACGTCATCCGCAGCGTTCAGCAACGTAATGGATCAGTTCAACGTGTGTCTGTGAGCAGCTAACAGAGCTAACAGCAGGATAATCCGTTAGCCTTCAGAGTTAAATCCAGCAGTTTGACCGGTTAGCTACGGGCGGCTAACGGCCGTTGGCTCGGAAACTCTCCGCTAATTCGACAGAGCGATTAAAACGATGTTGAATCTACGGGAGCCGGCGGGGACCCGAACTGTCTCGTCCTAAGTTTCCGTGACACTGGACTACATTTCTACAGAGAACAGGGAGTTGAACCGGGTCACAGGCCACATACAGGTCGGTTTTAGCTCCTGCGGATAAATAAGGGTGAAACGGTGATAAACGCGAACTGAGGCGGGAGGTTTCAGCAGCTTTTTCCCATATTCCGAGGAAAACAAAGAGGTTCACCTTCAGAAATCCTCGGTGGAGCCGAGACAGCTGCGGATTAGGGGAGGATTTAGTCAGTCACACTGTTGGAGACAGACTCCCTGATGAATTACAAGTGTCCACAACCTGGCAACCCAGGAGTCGCTCTTATTAGCCTCCTGTAACTGATCTATGAAGCACTGACGAATCAGTAACTACAGCGGATGGAGGTTTTGTCATTTCCTTGATCCAGTCAGCGTCTGGTCTGACTGAGGCTTTTATGTTTCACCTCTTTGCCCCGGAAGCACCGTGAGGGGTAAAGTGATTTTTACAGTCATCTGACGTGAGAGGACTCTCATCAGCAACTTGACAGCTTCCCCCATATGACTAGTGTTAATATTATTATTAGGAAACTGATGTAATGTTCTGTGAGTGTCAATGAGAAAATCTTACATTTATCCCAGTCAGACATGAGACAACAAGGTGCAGGTCTGAGGGGGTTTGTCAGACTTGTCAGAATCAGGATAGGCCTGCTCAAAGAAGCGTAGACGGAAACGAACATCTGTATCTGACAGTGTGTTTTCCCTTCTCACTGCTGCCTCTCACAGAGTCCGTACAAATGGATCCAGTTTAAGCTCTCTGACCCGTTGTGTTCCTTCAGGTTCTGCTGAAGAATCAGACAACCAGCTGGACTCGTCAGGTGCATGAACATGACTGGGGAAGATCTGGACCTGAGCTGGTCCAGACTGGGCTGGGACGTCTCCCTCTTCACCAGCGCGGCTTACGGAACACTGACACCGACATGTCGGACCGTGATCCACCTGCTGTAGAGGAGCAGATGACCGCAGAGGAACCTGGTCCTGACCTCTCCGGTCCTCCTGGTCGTCTTCCCCTGGCAGAGAAGGCCCTGTCAGAGTCTTACGCTTGGCTGCGGTACCGGGACACGTCCCTGCTGATCTGGCAGCAGCAGCAGCAGGAGCTGCAGGCGGCGCCCCCCTCCACCTACCTGAACCGCAGCCAGTCGGCCTGGTACAGCAGCTACGGGAACCAGGCCGTGCTGGTCCGGGACAAGAGGGGCCTGGAGGACGCTGAGGGACGGTCCAGGATCTGCAGCGTCATGTAAAGACGAAACCTGGACCCGAACAGCTCCTCAGTTCGGATTTATGAATCCAAACATCCAGACTCTTCAGACCCCTGCAGTATAATTCACGGCTCATCAATATTTTTACAGTGATTTCATCCAAAATCTGGATAAAATCAGTTTCTCTGTCACAGCTGAAGATGCATTGGTTCAACACTCGCATCCTTTATTTTAAAAATCGGTTTCCAACTTTTCGTCCTCCATGAAAACGAAAACCTTCAAGATACAGACTTTTTACTTCTAACAATTTAAACCTCTGCTTCAGGTATAAATACTATTTAATAATTAAGATCTTTTTAGACACGATAAATGAAACTGGACAAATAATGTACAAAGGTTTCAGTTGACAGCAGATTATTCTGAACTAAAACTAAACTTTTACCCTGATTTACTTTATAGAAACTTGAAAAGTTTTCACCCTGGGAAATATCGGCCAATTATCAGATGAGTGGTTTTAAAAAGCAAAAGCTGTCGATGCAAAATGGCCCCCATCAGTGTTACAGCTGGTCCAGGTGGAGCCAGCTTCAATTACTTTACACTCCTGGGCCATTTAATTCAATGTACAATATATATAATACACAATCTTTCCTTTTTATACTCTAATTCCAAAAAAAAAAAAACCCTGCACAGTAACTGCAGCTTTCAAATAAGCGTATTGCAGTCTAAAGTAACTTTACCTCTGAAATGTAGTGAAGCACAGTACTTGAGTAAATGTAGTTGGTTACTTTCCGCGGCTGTAAATCTGTTCAAACACTGATTGGCTGAGACTTGTTTTTGGTGAAGGTTAAAGTTACATCTCCAGAGAATGAGTGTAAGTCAATGAAGTGAAATCAAACATGAGTGTGTGTGAGAATGAGAGTCGAGTCGGTATCAGTTTATGTGTTTATTTATGAAAACAAAGGAACTCAGAAAATAAGGATCCCATATCAGTAATTACATCAAATAATTCACTTGTTGGTTTTTCGTCGGTTCGTCCTCTCTCTGTCTCTGTCTCTGTCTCTGTCTCTACTCTATCGAGCGGAGTTCGATCTAAACCTCAGACAGCTACTATACAGCTACTATACAGTGCTCAAACATACGGAAGAAAGAACGTACGGCCGGAGTGCATGCAATACATAAAATCACTTTTTTCCTTTTTCTTATTAAAATACAAAAATTAACTATTAGCATCAAAGCTCGACCATCAACTTAAAACAAACAGAGGAGGGTTACTATGGCAACGAGCTGTCCAACTGTCTGTCTGTCACACCGGGGGGGAATGTGTGTATTGATCGTTTTCGGCCGATTGGTTATTAATTGGTCTATAAAATGTCAAAAATTAAACGGCACGTCTGTTTTGGTTTTCAATGTGTTTCTTCAGTCTTACATTAGTTTCAAAAAGCACAACCTAATCGCCGCGGTTCGTTTCGACATGGCTGAAATCCCACGCTTAAATCACCTGGCAACAACTAAACCACCCTCATGACAAGTGAGCAACTCCACACGCTGGGGAAGGCCATGAAATTTGGTCAAAAGCTTCGGAAACCAGACTTTCTGCCAGATAAACCGATTCGGTTTGAAATGATATGAAACAGAAAATGCTCCGATTTTCTCGGCGTTTAAAATGACTGAAAACTGTTAGAGTTGTCAGATTATTTCCTATCAAATCAATCAAACCATTAATCAGACAATCAGGGTCAAATATTTGAAACCCTCGCCAGCTCCACCAATCAGGTGCGTCCGGTTACTGGCAGGTGAGATGTGAAGATGTCAGTCTGCTTCAAACACTGACCATCTGAAACGGAGAGAAGTTTTCTTTTCATTAGTACGATTAAAGGCGTCAAGAGGACAAAGACGCGTACGGAGGCTGGCGTTTGATTTCCACTTCTCCACATCCACACCACGTCCCCACGAGTCGGCTGCCTCTGTCCCTGTCCCTGTCCCTGTCCCTGTCTCTGTCTCTGTCTCTGTCTCTGTCTCTGTCTCTGTCTCTGTCTCTGTCTCTGTCTCTGTCCCTGTCCCTGTCCCTGTCCCTGTCCCTGTCCCTGTCCCTGTCCCTGTCTCTGTCTCTGTCTCTGTCTCTGTCTCTGTCTCTGTCTCTGTCTCTGTCTCTGTCTCTGTCTCTGTCTCTGTCTCTGTCTCTGTCTCTGTCTCTGTCTCTGTCTCTGTCTCTGTCTCTGTCTCTGTCTCTGTCTCTGTCTATGTCTCTGTCTCTGTCTCTGTCTCTGTCTCTGTCTCTGTCTCTGTCTCCGTCTCCGTCTCTGTCTCTGTCTCTGTCTCTGTCTCTGTCTCTGTCTCTGTCTCTGTCTCTGTCTCTGTCTCTGTCTCTGTCTCTGTCTCTGTCTCTGTCTCTGTCTCTGTCTCTGTCTCTGTCTCTGTCTCTGTCTCTGTCTCTGTCTCTGTCTCTGTCTCTGTCTCTGTCTCTGTCTCTGTCTCTGTCTCCGTCTCCGTCTCTGTCTCTGTCTCTGTCTCTGTCTCTGTCTCTGTCTCTGTCTCTGTCTCTGTCTCTGTCTCTGTCTCTGTCTCTGTCTCTGTCTCTGTCTCTGTCTCTGTCTCTGTCTCTGTCTCTGTCTCTGTCTCTGTCTCTGTCTCTGTCTCTGTCTCTGTCTCTGTCTCTGTCTCTGTCTCTGTCTCTGTCTCTGTCTCTGTCTCTGTCTCTGTCTCTGTCTCTGTCTCTGTCTCTGTCTCTGTCTCTGTCTCTGTCTCTGTCTCTGTCTCTGTCTCTGTCTCTGTCTCTGTCTCTGTCTCTGTCTCTGTCTCTGTCTCTGTCTCTGTCTCTGTCTCCGTCTCCGTCTCTGTCTCTGTCTCTGTCTCTGTCTCTGTCTCTGTCTCTGTCTCTGTCTCTGTCTCTGTCTCTGTCTCTGTCTCTGTCTCTGTCTCTGTCTCTGTCTCTGTCTCTGTCTCTGTCTCTGTCTCTGTCTCTGTCTCTGTCTCTGTCTCTGTCTCTGTCTCTGTCTCTGTCTCTGTCTCTGTCTCTGTCTCTGTCTCTGTCTCTGTCTCTGTCTCTGTCTCTGTCTCTGTCTCTGTCTCTGTCTCTGTCTCTGTCTCTGTCTCTGTCTCTGTCTCTGTCTCTGTCTCTGTCTCTGTCTCTGTCTCTGTCTCTGTCTCTGTCTCTGTCTCTGTCTCTGTCTCTGTCTCTGTCTCTGTCTCTGTCTCTGTCTCTGTCTCTGTCTCTGTCTCTGTCTCTGTCTCTGTCTCTGTCTCTGTCTCTGTCTCTGTCTCTGTCTCTGTCTCTGTCTCTGTCTCTGTCTCTGTCTCTGTCTCTGTCTCTGTCTCTGTCTCTGTCTCTGTCTCTGTCTCTGTCTCTGTCTCTGTCTCTGTCTCTGTCTCTGTCTCTGTCTCTGTCTCTGTCTCTGTCTCTGTCTCTGTCTCTGTCTCTGTCTCTGTCTCTGTCTCTGTCTCTGTCTCTGTCTCTGTCTCTGTCTCTGTCTCTGTCTCTGTCTCTGTCTCTGTCTCTGTCTCTGTCTCTGTCTCTGTCTCTGTCTCTGTCTCTGTCTCTGTCTCTGTCTCTGTCTCTGTCTCTGTCTCTGTCTCTGTCTCTGTCTCTGTCTCTGTCTCTGTCTCTGTCTCTGTCTCTGTCTCTGTCTCTGTCTCTGTCTCTGTCTCTGTCTCTGTCTCTGTCTCCGTCTCCGTCTCTGTCTCTGTCTCTGTCTCTGTCTCTGTCTCTGTCTCTGTCTCTGTCTCTGTCTCTGTCTCTGTCTCTGTCTCTGTCTCTGTCTCTGTCTCTGTCTCTGTCTCTGTCTCTGTCTCTGTCTCTGTCTCTGTCTCTGTCTCTGTCTCTGTCTCTGTCTCTGTCTCTGTCTCTGTCTCTGTCTCTGTCTCTGTCTCTGTCTCTGTCTCTGTCTCTGTCTCTGTCTCTGTCTCTGTCTCTGTCTCTGTCTCTGTCTCTGTCTCTGTCTCTGTCTCTGTCTCTGTCTCTGTCTCTGTCTCTGTCTCTGTCTCTGTCTCTGTCTCTGTCTCTGTCTCTGTCTCTGTCTCTGTCTCTGTCTCTGTCTCCGTCTCCGTCTCTGTCTCTGTCTCTGTCTCTGTCTCTGTCTCTGTCTCTGTCTCTGTCTCTGTCTCTGTCTCTGTCTCTGTCTCTGTCTCTGTCTCTGTCTCTGTCTCTGTCTCTGTCTCTGTCTCTGTCTCTGTCTCTGTCTCTGTCTCTGTCTCTGTCTCTGTCTCTGTCTCTGTCTCTGTCTCTGTCTCTGTCTCTGTCTCTGTCTCTGTCTCTGTCTCTGTCTCTGTCTCTGTCTCTGTCTCTGTCTCTGTCTCTGTCTCTGTCTCTGTCTCTGTCTCTGTCTCTGTCTCTGTCTCTGTCTCTGTCTCTGTCTCTGTCTCTGTCTCTGTCTCTGTCTCTGTCTCTGTCTCTGTCTCTGTCTCTGTCTCTGTCTCTGTCTCTGTCTCTGTCTCTGTCTCTGTCTCTGTCTCTGTCTCTGTCTCTGTCTCTGTCTCTGTCTCTGTCTCTGTCTCTGTCTCTGTCTCTGTCTCTGTCTCTGTCTCTGTCCCTGTCCCTGTCCCTGTCCCTGTCCCTGTCTCTGTCTCTGTCTCTGTCTCTGTCTCTGTCTCTGTCTCTGTCTCTGTCTCTGTCTCTGTCTCTGTCCCTGTCCCTGTCCCTGTCTCTGTCTCTGTCTCTGTCTCTGTCTCTGTCTCTGTCTCTGTCTCTGTCTCTGTCTCTGTCTCTGTCCCTGTCCCTGTCCCTGTCCCTGTCCCTGTCCCTGTCCCTGTCTCTGTCTCTGTCTCTGTCTCTGTCTCAGTTTACAGTTTGCAATCGCTCGGATCAATATTTATTTATTGGAAACAAGTTTGTGGAGATTCTGTTGAGCAGAAATGTAACATGACTGCACCTTGAGACAAAACTCGGGGTGAAAAAAAGCCTCTGCACAGAAAGTGATTATTTCCCTTTCTGGTTTTTCTTGGAAGGACGCGAAGAACAAGTGGGTCTAGCTGATCCTGGCAGACCCCGACCCCGCGCTTAGCTTTTCAATGACTCTGTGGTCCTGCGCACCTCCTATCGCCTCCTGTCTGACCTGCACCTCCGCCCGCACAGGAAAACCTGACTGAGCTCCACCTGTCTACGGCCCGATTCCGACCACAGAGGAAGACTCATCACGTCATTCTGTACGCAGAGATCAAAGGTCAAACATTTGAGGGTGTTTCAACAGACGGATCGTGGTCTGAACAGCAGATACCCATCCAGGAGACAGACAGGCGGACAGGTGGACAGGTGAGCTTTGGAGTTGAAGTCACGTGATTTTAACAGACGGGTTCGATCAGATTAAACCGGATTTGATCAGCAGCACTGCAGCAAAACCAGATCAACACAGAAACACAGTGAGGTTAGTAACAAAGAAAAGCAAACTGAGAACCCCCCCACCCGTCTGACAGTGCTGTGTTCAAGATGGGTCGGAGAACTGGAACTTCTGAGAGGATTCAGAGACGCAGCAATCTGACATCGCGTCAACACAGCGGCACAACTGTCACGCCATTAATGTTCCAGGGACACGTCAACACAGCGGCCATCGCAACCAACCAATCGGAGCAGAGCGCAGCGTCAGGCAGCTGACTTTAAGAAAGGTGGGGTTTTGTCTGGTGTTGAAATTTTTCTCTTTGTCGGTTCATATTTCCCTTTAGCTCAACCTGGACCCAACCTGACACAGGACAGAAAATCCTCTTCAGGTTGCGGAAGGCGACGGGTCCCACGCTACACTGTAACGCCGCTGTGTCCCGCCGGGACAGCCCCGATCCGAAGCCATGAGACACGGCACTGGACTTCTGGGATCGGGTGTCCCAAACGTAAGGAAGCTTCCGAGAAGGCTCCGAGTTTGACCGAAGGAGTCAGCTGACTGCAGCTCAACCGCAGCAAACCAATCACACGAGCAGAGTTTTGATTTCATCAAAACATCAACTGGCTTCTTCACCTTAGACAAAATTACAATCGGTCGGTTTGTCCTGTTTACGCGCAAATTGCCATTCATTAAAGGTGCCCTGTGGAGCTTTTGGCCGGTCCTCGTTTTGTTTGTCACATGGTGATTAGGTAGAGTCCTGCCAATAGTTTCACACAAATCCTCCCATCTGGAGCTGGAGGTAACACGCCGGCAAAGGCAGTGAGGAAGAAACACACAACGGCCATCAGAGATGCAAACGAGTCAGGTTTCATCGCTTTGGCAAAATGCATTCGGCGCGTTTGTTGGTGCTGGAGGATTTTCGGTGAGAAAGACTGAACGAAATCAAAAACTTTGTTCACAAGAGAACTCCACAGGGAGCTTTAATTCATCCTGCTCTAGCCAATCAGAACAAACTGTACTAAAACCAGATTAAATTAAGTGATTTTAAAAACTGCTCCCAAAATAGAACCGGTGCTAAAATGATCAATTACCTGACCAGTTTCATTCAACTATCCCTCTGAGCTGGCTAACATTTCTTCTTTCGTCGTTTTTTTCTGAGTTTGCCTCGAATGAAAAATCAAAACCTTTTTTATCTGCTGAGCAGAGAAGAAGCCACATTTTTTTTAATCTACCTCCTCGTGATGAGGGTTCTCCTTTATTTTTGACATTTTAAAGACTAAAAATCATTAAAAATACCTGGTAAATTTTAAAAAATGTTACCTTACAGATGCTGTGAATAAATGTAAACGAAGTTCTCGTCAGGCAGGACGGTTGGCCAAGAAAGAGACTGTTCAACAGGACTCCAAGTACTGAGAGTATCGGGAGTACTGCCCCACAGTTCCTCCCAGCTCTGAGCCCGGTTTCACAGTTCTCATTCAGAATTCATTAACAATGACCAATGTGGTATTTTTCATTGCTGGGATTTCCTCTCTCTTTTTCTAAAGAGACCAGATGTTGGTGAAGTTTTATTCAACTTTTGAAGTTTGAACTCTCCCTGTGCTTCCTACAAAATCAGATAAAATAAGTAACTTTAAAACAAACAAGGCGTTTCAACCTCCGACCTAAATCTTATGTCTAACCAGGACTCTTCCTTACATTTGGGACAGTTCTGAGTCTGAAGTATCTGTTGGGTGGGGGCTGTTACAGTATAAGTGGTTCTGTTTAGGCGGGGGGTGAAGGAGGTTCAGGGGGTGGGCAGGGGTTCGGAACAGGACAGCGGTACAAAGACATTTTTATATAGAGAACCTTATAAGACATAAACAAGTTCAGCACACAACCTGAAAAATCAAAAAGAAATAACAGAAAATAAAGCAAATGTAGTGTTAAAAAAAAAAAAAAAAAAAAAAGGAAAAAAGAGAAGTCTGTCTCGCTCTCTGTTGACAGAGCCGGCGCTGGATGGGGGGAGGGGGGGTCAGGGTCCGGTGACCCCCCCCAGTGTTGACCCCGGGGCAGACAGTAGTCAGGGGTTTGGGGCTAAAGACCAAAGGGTGAGACAGGTTTGGTCTCAGAGGGTTTTTTTTGATTAAAAACTAAAAGAAGAGTTTGGCTCCAGAAAACAGAAACCTGGATCCAACAGGTTAAACCTATTATCAGAGCAAGAGTCTGAATCACAGGTCTGTTTACAAATTATCCATCAGTTTTGAGGTTAGGTCTCCTCCTTTTAGATTGGAAATCAATCAGTTTTATATATAAAAAAAAAAACAAAACAAAAGGAAAAGAAACGCCTGCAGACGCTTGAAACTTGCTGCAGAGACCGTCCATCGCAGTCAGTTAAAGTTATTGTGGATTTGGGGATATTGTGTTGGCGCAGGTGAGACCACTGTTGAAAACCGTCCCCCTGGGTGCATCGAATACCGCTCAAGGACTGAATATCTGAGTTTCTGTCACCTTCTGCTATGAGAGACGGAGGTGACGTTCAGTTTTCTGACATTTTCACAGACCACAGACTCAATGATTCATCAAAAATGATCCTAAAATGAACTGATCCGGACAATAATTGTTCGTTTGAGCACTTGTTAAAACCAACAAACCGAAGATCCCATTTTAGCTTCAACTTGCATCCTTCACATTCAAAAACTGCATTCGAAGCCGCTGCACTCAGCCCCGACAACCGTCCCTCTCACCTTTAATCAGTACACCTGTCACCAGCAACGTAACGGACCCCTGAGCCAACTACTGCCGGCCGCACGGTCTCCATCTCTGATCCGATCACACGTCCACACGAGAGTTAAATATACAACACTGGTTCTGAAGCCAGGGGGACCTCCGGAAACTGTATGCATCACCTGTAATTCCAGTCTCTGCGTTGGTCAGGAAGACTCAAACGACTCTACACTTTCTGTTTTTGTGTGTGTTGATGGGGGGCACGGACAGGATTAGAGTCAGCGTGACATTACCCTGTACTCCACCTACAAGGCAACATCACATAATTTTAAAGATGGATGAAAGACAGGATTTTGTCAGGAAATGCACAAAAAACTGCTGTTCCAGGGAAAATTACAGACTGAGACCAGAGTCAACTGATGGTCCAGTATAACTTTCTGACTCAAAGAGGTGGATTTAATGTTCAGATACTCTTCAAAAAAGTGCTCTCAGGTGGAACATGAAATAACAATATAACCAGCTATGACCAACTAAATCTGACTTTCACAGATCTTCTCTCTGCAGCAAGTTTCAAGTCTCTAATTGTTGACTCCTGGAGTTTTGGTTCTTATGTAGAAACCGGAAACCAAAATGTTCCCGCTGCTTCAGCTAATGTGACGAATGGATGTTTTCACGTCATTCACCAGCAGCTGACATGAAGCACTGATTACAGATTTACCGCAGATCCGGTGAGAACTACACTCTACGGAAAGACCCCGATTGGCCCCTAAGACCAGGTTTCGGTTAAGTGTCCGACGATGCTCTCTTTGTCTCAAAGGCGTTTCCACCCCGAAAACAAAAATTTGAGGAACAGAAAATTTTCAAATTATCACTTGCTGACAGCTCCACTCCCAAAGGTTCAATATCTGAAACCTTGATCAGCATAAAACCCACTGAGATCACATCCTCCTCTTCTCCATGATGCTCTATAGATGCTTCTGGAATGTTTTCAGAGGTAAGGGGTCACAGCCGGCCGTCCAAGAAGACGAAGAAGAAGAAGAAGAAAGCCTCGATGGTTTTATTTCTCTCTACGGCAGCGAGGCTCTAGTGTTCAGAGGAGTTCAGTACGACTCCTGGGCAGACAGACAGGCAGACAGACAGGCAGGCTGCTTGTCTCTCTGCCTCCCTCCCCTCCTCTTCTTCTCGTCTCGCTTAGAAGGTGTTGCTTTCTTCTTCTTCTCTTCTGTCTCTCTGCATTCCTCCAGGAAGAAGAAAAAAAAAAAAAAAACGACACTAGGAGCTAAAAAACAGGTCAGCCTATTTACATACAGTCTCAAAGTCTGGGCATGTGTGTGTCGTTTATATATGTGTGTGTGTGTGTGTGTGTTGTAAGAAGTTCAGAGTGTGTATCTCTGTCTTTTGTGTGTGTGTGTGTGTGTGTGTTCAGGATGGAAGTTTACATGGATGTGTGTGTTAATCTGTATTTGCATGTGTTAACTGTATAGATTGAGTTCCTGTGATTGCATGTGTGTGTAGAGTGGATAAACCTCTGTGTGTGTGATCAGTGTGTGTGTTCAGTAACATGTATGTGTGTGCATGTACTGTGTGTTTGTGTGTTTAAGTGTGTGTTCAGTCTGTGTCGGAGGAAGAGGAGGTTCCTGTTGAGGAGCTGTCATCAGAGGAGGAAGAAGAGCTGCCACTCAAACGACTAGCCCCGCCTCCTGAGGCCCCGCCTCCTGCTGCCTTCTCTAAAAGGGTGAGGGAGGGAGAGAGAGAGAGGGGTGTGTGTGTTAATAAACAGGTCGCCCCAAATAAAGGTCAAATCTAAAATGGCATTGAGTTTATGTTCAGCTTTTTCAGGTCCAAGTTCCTACCCACGGCCGAATCCACCTGCTAGGTAGGTAGCAAAAGCGAGGTGCCCCCCAACCCCAGGTAATTCATTGAAAACGAGACCTTGTGCGAGCGCGACCAAAGCAGTGTTCAGTGGCAACAAAGGCTGTAGTGGAATGTGGCTGGAGACCTGGACCACATCCCAGTAGGGCCAAGGATCTACCAGGGACAGCCTGAGGCGCTATCCGAGTGCCGAAACTGTACCCGAGTAGTGCCGAGGCCACACCTGAGCAGGGTAGGCCAAGAAGTGCCGAGGCCACACCTGAGCAGGGTAGGCCAAGAAGTGCCGAGGCCACACCTGAGCAGGGTAGGCCAAGAAGTGCCGAGGCCACACCTGAGCAGGGTAGGCCAAGAAGTGCCGAGGCCACACCTGAGCAGGGTAGGCCAAGAAGTGCCGAGGCCACACCTGAGCAGGGTAGGCCAAGAAGTGCCGAGGCCACACCTGAGCAGGGTAGGCCAAGAAGTGCCGAGGCCACACCTGAGCAGGGTAGGCCAAGAAGTGCCGAGGCCACACCTGAGCAGGGTAGGCCAAGAAGTGCCGAGGCCACACCTGAGCAGGGTAGGCCAAGAAGTGCCGAGGCCACACCTGAGCAGGGTAGGCCAAGAAGTGCCGAGGCCACACCTGAGCAGGGTAGGCCAAGAAGTGCCGAGGCCACACCTGAGCAGGGTAGGCCAAGAAGTGCCGAGGCCACACCTGAGCAGGGTAGGCCAAGAAGTGCCGAGGCCACACCTGAGCAGGGTAGGCCAAGAAGTGCCGAGGCCACACCTGAGCAGGGTAGGCCAAGAAGTGCCGAGGCCACACCTGAGCAGGGTAGGCCAAGAAGTGCCGAGGCCACACCTGAGCAGGGTAGGCCAAGAAGTGCCGAGGCCACACCTGAGCAGGGTAGGCCAAGAAGTGCCGAGGCCACACCTGAGCAGGGTAGGCCAAGAAGTGCCGAGGCCACACCTGAGCAGGGTAGGCCAAGAAGTGCCGAGGCCACACCTGAGCAGGGTAGGCCAAGAAGTGCCGAGGCCACACCTGAGCAGGGTAGGCCAAGAAGTGCCGAGGCCACACCTGAGCAGGGTAGGCCAAGAAGTGCCGAGGCCACACCTGAGCAGGGTAGGCCAAGAAGTGCCGAGGCCACACCTGAGCAGGGTAGGCCAAGAAGTGCCGAGGCCACACCTGAGCAGGGTAGGCCAAGAAGTGCCGAGGCCACACCTGAGCAGGGTAGGCCAAGAAGTGCCGAGGCCACACCTGAGCAGGGTAGGCCAAGAAGTGCCGAGGCCACACCTGAGCAGGGTAGGCCAAGAAGTGCCGAGGCCACACCTGAGCAGGGTAGGCCAAGAAGTGCCGAGGCCACACCTGAGCAGGGTAGGCCAAGAAGTGCCGAGGCCACACCTGAGCAGGGTAGGCCAAGAAGTGCCGAGGCCACACCTGAGCAGGGTAGGCCAAGAAGTGCCGAGGCCACACCTGAGCAGGGTAGGCCAAGAAGTGCCGAGGCCACACCTGAGCAGGGTAGGCCAAGAAGTGCCGAGGCCACACCTGAGCAGGGTAGGCCAAGAAGTGCCGAGGCCACACCTGAGCAGGGTAGGCCAAGAAGTGCCGAGGCCACACCTGAGCAGGGTAGGCCAAGAAGTGCCGAGGCCACACCTGAGCAGGGTAGGCCAAGAAGTGCCGAGGCCACACCTGAGCAGGGTAGGCCAAGAAGTGCCGAGGCCACACCTGAGCAGGGTAGGCCAAGAAGTGCCGAGGCCACACCTGAGCAGGGTAGGCCAAGAAGTGCCGAGGCCACACCTGAGCAGGGTAGGCCAAGAAGTGCCGAGGCCACACCTGAGCAGGGTAGGCCAAGAAGTGCCGAGGCCACACCTGAGCAGGGTAGGCCAAGAAGTGCCGAGGCCACACCTGAGCAGGGTAGGCCAAGAAGTGCCGAGGCCACACCTGAGCAGGGTAGGCCAAGAAGTGCCGAGGCCACACCTGAGCAGGGTAGGCCAAGAAGTGCCGAGGCCACACCTGAGCAGGGTAGGCCAAGAAGTGCCGAGGCCACACCTGAGCAGGGTAGGCCAAGAAGTGCCGAGGCCACACCTGAGCAGGGTAGGCCAAGAAGTGCCGAGGCCACACCTGAGCAGGGTAGGCCAAGAAGTGCCGAGGCCACACCTGAGCAGGGTAGGCCAAGAAGTGCCGAGGCCACACCTGAGCAGGGTAGGCCAAGAAGTGCCGAGGCCACACCTGAGCAGGGTAGGCCAAGAAGTGCCGAGGCCACACCTGAGCAGGGTAGGCCAAGAAGTGCCGAGGCCACACCTGAGCAGGGTAGGCCAAGAAGTGCCGAGGCCACACCTGAGCAGGGTAGGCCAAGAAGTGCCGAGGCCACACCTGAGCAGGGTAGGCCAAGAAGTGCCGAGGCCACACCTGAGCAGGGTAGGCCAAGAAGTGCCGAGGCCACACCTGAGCAGGGTAGGCCAAGAAGTGCCGAGGCCACACCTGAGCAGGGTAGGCCAAGAAGTGCCGAGGCCACACCTGAGCAGGGTAGGCCAAGAAGTGCCGAGGCCACACCTGAGCAGGGTAGGCCAAGAAGTGCCGAGGCCACACCTGAGCAGGGTAGGCCAAGAAGTGCCGAGGCCACACCTGAGCAGGGTAGGCCAAGAAGTGCCGAGGCCACACCTGAGCAGGGTAGGCCAAGAAGTGCCGAGGCCACACCTGAGCAGGGTAGGCCAAGAAGTGCCGAGGCCACACCTGAGCAGGGTAGGCCAAGAAGTGCCGAGGCCACACCTGAGCAGGGTAGGCCAAGAAGTGCCGAGGCCACACCTGAGCAGGGTAGGCCAAGAAGTGCCGAGGCCACACCTGAGCAGGGTAGGCCAAGAAGTGCCGAGGCCACACCTGAGCAGGGTAGGCCAAGAAGTGCCGAGGCCACACCTGAGCAGGGTAGGCCAAGAAGTGCCGAGGCCACACCTGAGCAGGGTAGGCCAAGAAGTGCCGAGGCCACACCTGAGCAGGGTAGGCCAAGAAGTGCCGAGGCCACACCTGAGCAGGGTCGGCCAAGAAGTGCCGAGGCCACACCTGAGCAGGGTAGGCCAAGAAGTGCCGAGGCCACACCTGAGCAGGGTAGGCCAAGAAGTGCCGAGGCCACACCTGAGCAGGGTAGGCCAAGAAGTGCCGAGGCCACACCTGAGCAGGGTAGGCCAAGAAGTGCCGAGGCCACACCTGAGCAGGGTAGGCCAAGAAGTGCCGAGGCCACACCTGAGCAGGGTAGGCCAAGAAGTGCCGAGGCCACACCTGAGCAGGGTAGGCCAAGAAGTGCCGAGGCCACACCTGAGCAGGGTAGGCCAAGAAGTGCCGAGGCCACACCTGAGCAGGGTAGGCCAAGAAGTGCCGAGGCCACACCTGAGCAGGGTAGGCCAAGAAGTGCCGAGGCCACACCTGAGCAGGGTAGGCCAAGAAGTGCCGAGGCCACACCTGAGCAGGGTAGGCCAAGAAGTGCCGAGGCCACACCTGAGCAGGGTAGGCCAAGAAGTGCCGAGGCCACACCTGAGCAGGGTAGGCCAAGAAGTGCCGAGGCCACACCTGAGCAGGGTAGGCCAAGAAGTGCCGAGGCCACACCTGAGCAGGGTAGGCCAAGAAGTGCCGAGGCCACACCTGAGCAGGGTAGGCCAAGAAGTGCCGAGGCCACACCTGAGCAGGGTAGGCCAAGAAGTGCCGAGGCCACACCTGAGCAGGGTAGGCCAAGAAGTGCCGAGGCCACACCTGAGCAGGGTAGGCCAAGAAGTGCCGAGGCCACACCTGAGCAGGGTAGGCCAAGAAGTGCCGAGGCCACACCTGAGCAGGGTAGGCCAAGAAGTGCCGAGGCCACACCTGAGCAGGGTAGGCCAAGAATCTACAATATTAAAAAAAAGAAGAAAACCAGGATGTTCTTGACCTGTGATTGCTCGGCAGCACCAACCTGCTCCTGTAGCTCTGCCAATCGCGTGGCTCGCTCCTCCTCGGAGTCGGACGATTCGTCGGAGGAGGAGTTGTTGCTGCTGTCAGAGGAGGCGGTGCTTTTACTGACCAACGGCGTCGTAGACGGGACCGACGCCTCAAGGCCCTCGTCTGGGATCTTTGCGAAACGCATCTCAAACACATCCTGAGGAAAGAGCGATTAATGTAAACGACTACAACCGTAAAGGTTCTGGAAGATTCTGATAAGCTGTGGAAGGTTCTGAAGGTTTTACATACCTGCAGCTTGCGGGCCATGGCCACCACCTCATGGTCTGGAGGATTGTACTTGTAACAGTTGGAGAACATTAACCTGACGTCAGTCGCAAAACTCTGAGGATCATTGTACTCTCCTTTATCCATCTTTTTCTGTTGGAGGGAGAGCAGAGAGATTTTAAATATAAAACTGTTACGCATCAGTCTCAGCCCTCATGTATTAATCTCATCTGTGTCTTCATGGAGTTCCGATTAAAGGCTCAACAAAAAGACTGAAAATGGCGCCCACGTCGTCACTCAAATCAATAAGAGTTAAAGTGCTCTCAGACACTGAAGTTCCTGTCGCTGCCTCATGTGTTTCCGCCGTAGGCAGCGGTGGGACGAGAGAGGACGACGCTGCCGTCGTGAACGCGCACCATTATTTGTCATCTGAGTTGTGGATGGTTGAACTTTTCTTCAACTTGCTGCACAT
>NW_024402295.1:0-5000 GCF_016859285.1 Xiphias gladius
ACATGCTTTTCTGTGGGACCTTCTACGTATGTTACAAATAAAAAGCACGAAAATGGAAAAACAGTTGCGAACAAAACTGTTGCAACAACAAACCGACCTTGAATTAAATAAATGTTTCATTGAGCAGAACAAAAAAATATCTTTGATGTTCGTGATTGCATTCAGTGATATGTTGTTGTTTCTTTTGAAAATCACGCTCTAGGTAAAAAGACATTTAAGGCTGATGAAACACCTTTAAAGACCTATAGGTTAAAGTGGAAGCCACCCGCCAAAATCTGACAAACCTAAAAATGCTGTATATTCGTTCTCAGTAATGAAATGTTTTCAACTTAAAATTGAGGCTTATTTTGCTACGAGCCTGAAATGCAACCAATTTGGAGATAAAAGGTTCTCAACTGAGTATACAGACGTCTCTACAAAGGAGCACATGGGAAACATTGCTCCTTCACCGTCTATGATCATTTTAACAGTTTCTCTATGAGGCTCGTCCGATCGATCGGACGTCATGTTCATCTTTAAATCGCCGTTGCAGACTGAGGGAAAGTAGTGCTTCTTAGCATGCTAACCTTAGCAGCCTATGGTTAGCTTGTCACAACTGCTGGATGTTAGTGGACGCTGATGTTTAGCATCATTAGGCTTCGGGACATGTCACAGTTAGCATGTAAAGATGTTGACGTCCGGTGCGCAGTGCTTCATGTGCATGTTAGCTGGCTAATAGGGACAGGTATTGGACCTCAGTACGTTTTTGGTACCAGCTGAAATGTGTCCATAGCACTGAGTATCGAAAACTCTCAAATGCTGAAAGCTGGATTTGAGTCAGATTCGGAGTCTTGTTCACACTTTGATCAAATGTTTCCTGATTCAAATCATAATTTCTGATCATTTTTGTCCGTATTTTATTTAGAGCAAAGTTCCTGCACGGCTGCTTTGTGTTAAGACAAAATTAAACACCGACCAATTTGAGAGGTTTGTATTTCGTTGAATGGAAAAGACAAAAACATTTTTAAAAATCCTTCAAGTATGAAAAAATATGTTGTTTTGGTATCAATACTGAAAATAAGGTATTATAACAGCCCTGGTATCAAAAACTCTCAAACTATACCCAGTTCTACTTGCTAGCATGATAGTATTAGCATGTTCATATGCACAAGTAATAATATGAAAATGTGAATTTGGCAAAATTCAAATGATTTCTGATGATCACCAATGTATAGTAATCACACACTGTATTTGTCCTGCAGACAAAGTTGCAACCGTGGCATTTACCAGCCCTCCACCTCCACTACGAAGGGCTCCTTGACGGGGATCCTGCCGCTGTTGACGATCACACACTCGGTGTACGGCAGGTTCCTGTCGTTGGTGTCCTGAAGCTCGATGGTGTGAACCACGGACTGGCAGAGGAGACAGACAGAAGCAGGGTTAGAGCCACTCAACACAAATGTCAAAGATGCATTTCAGCTGGTTTTCATGTAGGAGGAGGTTTTCATGTAAGCGTCACCGTGTATTATTTCTCTATGCCTGCTCAGCTTGAGTGCGTTATCTTGCTTGTACAAATTTCTGAAGATTAACTATTGATATTTTGGGGCAGCACAGTTTTAGATAGAATTTTCGTTTTAAATCTCGTTTAATCCTGAGATAATTTTTAACAGGCAGTCAGAGATGGGTATTATTTAGATCTCAGCAGTTCTGATAATGCTTATCGGTTCTAGTTGTTATCAAATCCTGGTTTTGATTCTTGTCATATTAACTGGGCATGAAAAAAAAAAAAAAAAAGGTTTTTACACCAGGCTGCCGAAAATATTTCATCCTGTTAGAACAGCTTCCTCTGCAGCCAATCATTTGGTTTAGTTGTATATGGAAGCTGAGCAGGTCCAAAATTTAGCGGGCGTCATTTTAAGGAATCAATAAGCAGGATTGGAAAACCTGTTTCTTCGCAAATTCCAAGTCATGACAACGATAATTTTACGAGCAGTCAACAACTATGGCTCTCAAAAGGCTCTGACAGTATGAACATGACTGAAACTACTAAGAAAATCTCACGCGATATAAGGTGAAAAATTTCTTAGCACAGGGTCCACTTTGTGGAAGTTTTCGCGGAGCTTCCGGCTGCATCTTTATCGCTCACGTTTATCACAAAACAACAAAACAAAATCTCCTCCTGTTCCTACCTCCATCTACCTGGTCCGGACTACTTCCTGAGTGGGCGGAGCCCCTGAATCTATACAGGAAGCCAGCTCACCTGTGGCAGAACTTTCTGAACGAGGGCCAAGAAGGCCTCATGTGCATGTTGCCTGTTCCCTTCAAGAGTTTGTACTGCGTTCGTTTCAACTCTAAGTTTTGTTTGTTTAATTCAGGGCGAGTTTAGTAACTTTGCTCATCTGTCCTCGGCCATTTCTGGCACCGGACTCCACTCAGGATGGCAGCATTCATCCACTTGTTAGTGAGAGTAAAATCACGTCACAGCACATTTTGACAAGGACGTGTTGATCTGTTTTTCAAACAGCCGCATGCGGCAGCTTTACGGAAGGCGTCCGAGGCCTGACCCACCATGCCGTCCAGGACTTTGCCAAAAACCACGTGTTTCCCGTCCAGCCACGGTGCCCTGGCAGCCAGGATGAAGAACTGTGACCCGTTGGTGTCCGGACCGGCATTTGCCATACTCACCTGGTACAAACGCAAGCGAACACATACAAGTTCATACATCATGTTACAGTTTTGTCGAGTTATGTTTACTTTCTAGCTGACCCTTTCATCAAAACTGAATTAGTGTAAAAGTGGAAACATCTTAGTGGATCAAAACATTTTGGCTCATTATTCCTTATTAAAGAGTGAGGGATTGTATGTCAGCGATATAGCGATCGAAACGTTTGTGTGTGTGCACGCACCCAGCTTGCTCCTGAATGCTTCAGCCTGAAGTTTTCATCTGCAAAGGTTGTTCCGTAGATGCTGTGACCTGGGAGGAAAAATAATCTGGCTACTTTCCGGTGCTGACAGATTTGCAGGAAAATCTAAAACATATGAAATATGTCTTACAAAGTCAGGAAGAACCTTTTAATGTTCCACCAAATGGACCAAACCTCTGTGTCCTTGGTGTGGGTGTGTGTGTGTGTGTGTGTAAAGTAAAGAAAATGAACATTCGTCCAAACTCCTTCACTGACTTCTACGGGACAAATCGGCGCTTTAAGACCGAGTAATGTGCTCGAGAGGATTGTGTGTTTTAACTGAGACAGGATTTGTTTATTTTCTCGCGTCTTGGTGAAAATGTGAATGTCTGGATCGCACTTAGCACGTGAATGGACAACAGAGATGTGTATTATTCTGCAGGAGAAGTTTGACAAGTTTGGAAGGATGGTTTTCCCCCGTGAAAATGTGTCATTTTCGGACTTCACTGTAACTGACATGGCTCCGACGGCTGCTGTTGGATCCCAGGGACAGCACCTCTCAAGCCTACACAGAGCCTGATGTCAAACGATGCATTTTGGACGGATTGTCCCTTTAGGCGTCGTTCCTACCTCCACTTCCGTCTCCGACGGTGAAGTCTCCCCCCTGGATCATGAAGTCTTTGATTACTCTGTGGAACTTGGTCCCTTTGTAGCCGTAACCTTTCTGCAGACACACACACACACACACACACACGCAACACCACGTAACGCTTGACTGTCAGCGTAGCGGAAAACAACAAACACTCGGACCACTGTACGATCAGAGAGGTGTGTGTTTTGTGTTGTGTTGTATTTGTGTGTCTTCATACCGTCTCCTTGTAAACAGACCAAATCTGGTCATTCGCATATTGTGTGAGGATTAGATACTTATATCACTTCATACTATATGTGTGTGAGTTACAGTGTGCGTGTCTCTGTGTTTGTGTGCGCCCGTGTTCATATACACCGTCATCTTACCTCTCCGGTTGCCAGGGCGACAAAGTTATTGACAGTGAGCGGGACGACCTCTCCAAACAGCCCGATGACGATCCGCCCCACCTCGTGACCTGCCACTGTGATGTCAAAAAACACCTGGAGACACACACACACACACACACACACACACACACACACACACACACAGAGGTGTGTAGTGACTCATAACCATTTACTCAGTACTGTTTTTATACTTGGACTTTTCCTGTTTTGTGGGACTTTCTACTTTCCACAACATGTCAAAAGGTAATTTGCTTCAAACTTGAACCTTTCACCCTTGACTACATTTTATTTAAATATAGTAATTGTATCATCTCCGTGGGAAATTGTGTAATTGGTCCACAGCTCTCATGTCTACTGTATAAACATGTAAATCTGTCCAGAATCTGTCACAGCACCGAGCTCAGAAATACTGAAGAACATTTTAAATAAAAAAAACAAAAATGGCTCGGTTGGATAAACATGAGTTTAAAGTTCACCATGTGATTCTGAATTTGAATTGATTTATATTTTAACATATAAAATAACATGAATATTCCAGACTATTCAATAATGGCAGTTGTTCTAGCTTCTTCCAGGGGTTTTAAACGTACCTCATGGTCTTCACCAGCAAATGAGCTTTACTCCATATGCTACCACCTGCTATCATGTGACCCGTTCTTAGGTCACCTGGTGACAACTGAACCAACTCCAGCTACTGATATGGCTGTGAGATGCTGTTGAAAGCTTCGGAAGAAGCTTCAGAAGAAGCTTCAGAAGAAGCTTCAGAAGAAGCTTCAGAAGAAGCTTCAGAAGAAGCTTCAGAAGAAGCTTCAGAAGAAGCTTCAGAAAAGGGTTCAGATAAAGCTTCGGAAGAAGCTTCAGAAAAGGCTTCAGATAAAGCTTCAGAAGAAGCTTCAGATAAAGCTTCAGAAGAAGCTTCAGAAGAAGCTTCAGAAGAAGCTTCAGATAAAGCTTCGGAAGAAGCTTCAGAAAAAGCTTCAGAAGAAGCTTCAGAAAAAGCTTCAGAAGAAGCTTCAGAAGAAGCTTCAGAAAAAGCTTCAGAAGAAGCTTCAGAAGAAGCTTCAGAAGAAGCTAGTAAGT
>NW_024402296.1:0-5000 GCF_016859285.1 Xiphias gladius
TGGAAGAACCATTACCTCTACATTCAGGCAGTCAGACAGATGCGATCATTCAAAAGTCCGTCCCTATATCACCTCCATCTCCATGCTGCCAGTAATACAATGATGGTGGAGAAATACTGAGTCCTGATGGAAAAACACATCCTGGAATCAGCCTTAAAAAAAAAAAACAACAACTTGTAATTTCTTAACTTTAGCAGGTAACTTCCCCCCATGGTTGGCAAAACCCCTGAACTCCCACAAGAAAAATACAGAGAACGTGATCTCAGTGTTGGATGTCAAGTGGTAGCTACGATCCTGTTCCCCCACAAACAATGAAATCGAAAATATGTTAGCACACAATATTTTTTCAGATCTCAGAGTTAAGAGGGTTACATATTTAATGAATAAATAACCTCTGTACAATATAAAATGTAAAATAATAAAAACATAGATTCTGTTCTATAATCGAAACGGGAAAAAATGAACCCGCAGCTCTGAGGATTTAATTTGTGTTTGTCCTGATTGACAAACAAATGCATTTTCCCGCTCGCAGCCATCAGTAATCGGCTGCAGCAGGTAGTTCTGAACAATAGACAGAGGGATAGTTGAGTCCATTCAGCCGAGAATCACAGCTTTTAAGCACCTTACCGCATTAAAAACACCTCGGCTCCGCTCGGCTTCAGCTGCAGGAAACAAAGCTGAAAAAGAGAATAAAAGCCCCTGCTGAATATACGTCTGTAGAGATGAATTATAATAGTCAGCCTGCCGTGACCTTAACACCACGGCCGGGACACACACACACACACACACAGACGGTTATCGGTCTCCTGTCAAAGCGGCCCGTCCATTCGTCTTTTCTTCCCGCCATCCGCTGAATTAATTAAGCAGAAACGTAAACGTTTTAATTGAATGTCAGCGCAGGACCTTAACAACATGCGCCTATGTAAATGAAAGTGACACCGCTTTAAACCTGTGTATTTATATATACCAAGGTTACAGGAGGGCTGTGCACACACTTGTGCACGCGTGTGTGTGTGTGTGTGTGTGTGTGTGTGTGCGTGTGTGTGTGTGTGTGCGTGTGTGTGTGTGTACGTGTGTGTGTGTGTGTGCTGCAGCCTGCACATGAACTGGGGAAGTGCAAACATTTTAATTGAATTACCGTCAGTTGTGTGCTAACTAACCCTCATGGATTTAAACCATTAGGGGCTCATCTGTCCCGTGTGGAAGTGAACTCTTTGAACCTCCTTAAATTTCAACATCAAGGCCCCGTCACCTGTTTACGACCATAGAAATGACAAGTAGAAAACAAACAGACACATAATTAGATAAGGAGTTTGACCTCCGGGTGGCCTTTAAGTCAGGATGTGTGTGTGTTCATCAGCTGCTCATAACTGAAATGAGCTCTTTGCGAAACATCACTGGTGTAAACAAACACCATTGACCGGGTGGGGTCTGGCCGCGCCGCCACGCCATACGCGCGGCGCAGGAGGAGTAGGACCCAGGGAGCGCGCTGACCTCAGGCTGCCTCTCTGCAGACATTAATGGCACAAAAAGAATTTGCTGACGTGGTTCTGTGGGACTTTCAAAGTTTACCAAATCCCTATGATACAAAGAGTAGTGTCGTGCTTTTGTAGATTTGCAGCCTTTTCTGCCAGTGTGCTTCACAAATCCCGTGCTAACGTCTGTAGCACCCCCCCCCCCCCCGTTCCCCGGGGGCTTGGCTTGTGCTGCGTTCGCTTTTCCGTGTGCGGAACTGGAATGAACTGGAAACTGCATCCATCTAACTCCAGCCAGTACGACCAGATTGAGGTGACATCTAGCGTGAGTCCGTCCATTGAAACACCTGTTTTTGATGAGGGAGTGACACTGAGAGCAGGTTCCAGTCCTCGTGTTCAATTGTGTTGCCTTTAGTTGACAGATCTTGCTCCTTTAAGCTATTATTTTGGCGTCCGAAAACCGCTTTCCTGTTGGTATTAACCCTCCCAGCATTTTATTCATCTCTGACTTTTGAATTCCTGCGCGCGCTGTGCAGCGTCCTGAAAGCTTAACGTTGCGTTCAGACGAGTGAGTTGGACTGGGCTGCGCACGCGCCTTTGCTCCAGCTGAGCGGCCTCACGAAGGCCTGGTGTACGTGCAGACTCCAGGCACGACTTTGCCTCAGCTCGCCTCAAATGGCATCTTCCCGTTGACTTTCTATGAAACCGCGCCGTTCTGTCTGAACGCACGGTGAGCGAGCTAACGTGCTCGCAGTAATGATGCTAACATGCTGACGTTTAGCACGTATGATGTCTCCCGTGTTCACCATCCTAGTTTCTTCATAAAAAATGAAAATGTTGACCTGATGGTGGCGCTAGCTGCAAAGTCAGAGGTTCTCCAGAGTTATGACAGTTCGTCCTGAGGGGAAACGTGAACGTCTGAACCACATTTCACCACAATCCATCCAACGGTTGTGGAAATATTTCACTCTGAACTAAAGTGGTGGCTAAAAGTCAAACCCAGCCCTTTAAACACGGTTAGAAAATACGGTTTATTTGTCTTTTTCCCTTTTTTATTCAGATGTAGCTGCATGTATCACTGATGGCTCTATTTAGGACCCTTTTTTTTTTTTTCTTTTACCAGTAACCTTTCTTCTCTCTTCTTCTTCTTCTCTCTTTGACTCTGATATTTACCTTCATCTTTTATCTTTAAAAGAAAAAAAAAAAAAAATTAATTACCAAGGAAGGATGAGAGCTGAGCTGCCTGGCTGCACAGCTCTTCTTCATTCTTTCTCTGTCCTGGGCGGGCGGACGACAGTCTCAGTTCGAATTCCTCCGTGCGGCTGCTGAATATGAAGCTCCTCCGAGTGTAAACAGCAGCTCTGCAGTGATCTCACGTGCAGGAATACACAGCTCTGCTAAATGAACCCTTGTTAATATTGTGTTTTTTCTTTTCCTGCAGCCGTCTAAATAATTAGCTTTTGTTGTAGAAAATGATGAATTTGGGCAGTTAATTTATTGATCGGCCGGCTCCTCCGATGTGCTCTGCTTTAGAAAGCCATTAATCAATGGATGAAAACACCTAATTCTCCTCCTGCTCGGCTTTTCTCTTTTTTCTCTTCTTTCTGTGTGCGTTCTGTCTCGAACTGAGGACCCCCGGCCACAATATGGAAAAGGGCTGGGACTTTGGACCAATAACGATGGTGGTGAAGTGGAAAAATAATAGTTGATGTACATTTAGAACAAATGGACTCATGCATAAATAATTTCCTCTCAGCAGTTTTGAAAAAAAACAAAAAAACAAAACTGCATTAAACAGATGAAATGTCACAGTTATGATAAAAACACAGGTTACAGCCTCAAAAGTGACACATCAACATAAATTAAGGGGAGTCAAGGTGACACAAAATAATAAGAAAAAATGGGACTAATTCATTTTTCGATTATCCACTAATATAAATACAAATCCAGAGCTTCTCTCCTGGTTGTTTTGAATTGTCCTCTCAGCAGTCAGATCAGAACCAGCATAGTTGACGTTTGCACTCACATCAGAGCTCAGTAAATCAGTGTCGCATTTTATTCCTTGGTTGAGCAAATATAGAAAGATTATTGGAATATTGGAAATATATTTATGTGGCCGTTACAGTGGTTAACGTGGATCAAAATAGGCATAAAAAACCTGAAAACATTCCTTGACCCTTCCTTGATGGTAACTCCTCCTGTTTCATTTCAAGAGAAACTTTAAATTCAGACTTTTTCTGTGACACCAAAATGTGAATCTGAAGGACATTTTGATGAGACTCCAATAGTTGGGAAGCCTAAAAACCGATTCCCAATTAGCACTCGGCCTGTTTCTGTCACCGGCGTCTGGCGATGACGGAGCAGTTATTTCTTGCCTCACGGCCTTCGCTCTCCGCTCACATCTAAATACAGTAACTACGTGATGTCCGGTCACAGGACATTTTAACTTCACCTGTGTCACTTGTTGAAAATTAGCTTTGGAAAAACATGTTTAAGTACGATGCTCCACCCAAATGGAATGAGTTACACACAACTTCAGAATTAAAAGCTGTCCTTCCTTTCGAAGACCTCAAGCTTGATCTTAATTACCACTCGTAATGGGGAATTTCTGTTTGTTGGTCCAGTGCGTGGTTACCTGCCTACCCAACTAAAAACAGGCTGCACATCCACTATTTCCCTGAATGTTGTGTCCTGCTATGTGTGGGACAGTGGGACGCAGGAACAACCCCAGAAAAATTCTGATGATTAAGTGAAAATCAAATCGAACAACGTGGAATCAAATGCGGGTGCGTCTGAGGGGAGCTCGGTATCCTCTACTAAAAAGGAGGAGCTTTTTTAATTCTTGGGATTTTAACAGAGAAGCCGGACTGCACAGAAGAAGTCTGCGTTTAACACTGGTTCAATAAATGTCTTGACCGCAGGAGCGGTGTGTCGGAATATCCCTTTCAGGGGTGACAATGTCTTTCTGCCGGTTCTTCCGCCACTTTGGTCCAAGCTGAAATATCGTCAACACGAAGCTTATTATGTCAAGGTCGCAAAAAGAAAAAAAAGGTAAATTTATGATCACTGGGAAACAAAACATGAGACAAAATTTACTCCCATTTCCTGTCCTGACCTCCGTAGATTTCTGCTGCTTTATTCACAAAAAATGCATCCGATCTAAATCAAAGTAAGTAACTTAGAGACATGTTGAGGCTTATTCTCACAGAGCTTTGTATGAAATCCTGCAAAAAGCGCAACATTTTCACATTTTGCTCTACAAAATGCAATTGCCCTATTTTTCAGAAGATTCCTGGAAATCCGTGAAAGTCTATAAAGTCATCAAATAAGACCTGTCTTTCTTTTCTTTATCTTTTGTTTAGAAATCTGGGTCCGGCTCATCCTCAGTAGCCGAAAAACCGTAAGACTTGTTGGACTATTTAGTTACCATCTGTCAGCTCGTGTGGTCATTATTTATCCGACTACAGATGAATGTAGTCATACAGAAACATCCCTTAAAATCTAGAAGTAACTGTGATTCCAGAG
>NW_024402297.1:0-8000 GCF_016859285.1 Xiphias gladius
GCAAAATACTTGTTCAGACTTTAGTAAAAGTACATAATTCAAACTTTAAAATGAACAGTTACACCTCTGTTTTTAAAAATAATAATTGTAAAAGTTGCAGCATTTCTACTCATCTGCAAACTAAATCTAAAACACTAAGTTATGAACGTGGCCAGATGAACCCTGTGGGGGGGTGGATTTCCTCCCAGTCTTCCAACTGTGTGTGTGTCCCATTATCAGCTTCATAATACTTTGTCCAATGCACCAAAAACCAATCAGCACTCCTATACAGGGCCACAATCCTGGACCAGGTTTGCTATTTGTCTGTAAGTCTGTGGGAATTGTATTAATCGTGAGCCTGTTTAGCAGGCTGCACCCTTGAAGGTTTTTCAAACGGGATTTTGACACGGGACCCCTCTACAGGACGGGAGCTTGTGGCTAGGTAACAGGAAGGCCCTTATCATTTCAGATTACATTGCGCTTTTAGTGGTGCACATTATGCTGTCAGTTACCACAAACTAATCGCCGTAGGGTGAACCTGGGTCTTGGAGCACCCGAGGGTCTGAGGGTCCCGGGGCGCTTCGCCCAGTTGGTAACACAACCTTGCTTCTGGGCACATACAAGTTTTTCAGCATTATTTTCTGTCATTGAGCCTTTACATCAACATTATCTCTTTTATCAACACTTTGTATTAACATCAGTTGACGGTAAAAGCAGGTGTTGGTTGGTCAAGATCCCGAAAACCTTCACTGCTTTAAATCCACTGGGGCTTAATAACAGAATGGGAGTTTATGAAATTTAAAATCCGTGCATTTTAAAAGAAGTCTGGTTAGTGGCCTACACACTACACTTACATGAAGGTCAGATGCGTTTGTGTGTGTGTGTGTGTGTGTGTGTGTGTGTGTGTGTGTGTGAGTACTGTCATATATTCTGGAAAGATCTTTTAACATGCGGAGACAAGTCTTTCGGTCCAACCCCCGCAGGACACGTCGTCTTTCTGTTTCTGTGTGTGTGTGTGTGTGTGTGTGTGTGTGTGTTTGTGTCTGTGCGTGCGTGCGTGCATGCGTGCTTACTCGTGCCGTGCACCCGTTGTTATCCGGGCTCCGGCGGCGCGTGCAGCTGCTCGCCCGGAGAAGATGCCGATGGCGGACGGAGAAAAGAGAAGACGCAGTTTTCGATTCATGCAAATAAATGCGACAAAATGTCATCACACACCTTCTCGGTGACCTTCGGTCCTGTCCGTGAAGCCGCGCCGGACACGGACGGCAGACAGGCGGCGGGGAGGAGGAGGAGGAGAGCGGGTAGGATCGTCCGGAGCTCCATCTTTCACCGGAGAGAGCGGCGAACGGTCCCCGCTGCGAGTAACGGCGAAGGGGGGGAAGAAGAAAAAAAGAAATCACGGCGAGTCACAGCTGGGAGGCTGGCCGGGAAACAGCGCTCCAAACCCGGCTACATCACAAGAACACTCCCCCCCTGTGGGCTGAGTCTGGATCAAAGCTCCGCCTACCGACGAGAGGAGGGGAAACAAGGAGAAGAGAGAGGGGGGAGGAGAGGGCAGCAGACGAGGAGAGAGGAGATGAGGAGAGGAGGCGAGAAGGAGAGGAAAGGAAAAGAGAATGGGGAGAGAAGACAAGGAGATGAGGAGAGGAGAGGAGAAGGAGAGGAAAGGAAAAGAGAACAAGGAGAGAAGACAAGGAGATGAGGAGAGGAGACAAGAAGGAAAAGAAAGGAAAAGAGAACAAGGAGAGAGGACAAGGAGATGAGAGGAAACGAGGAGAAGAGAGAGGGGGGAGGAGAGGACAGAAGACGAGGAGAGAGGAGATGAGGAGAGGAGACGAGAAGGAGAGGAAAGGAAAAGAGAACAAGGAGAGAAGACAAGGAGATGAGGAGAGGAGACGAGAAGGAAAAGAAAGGAAAAGAGGATAGAAGACAAGGAGATGAGAGGAAACGAAGAGAAGAGAGATGGGGAGGAGAGGACAGAAGACGAGGAGAGAGGAGATGAGGAGAGGAGACGAGAAGGAGAGGAAAGGAAAAGAGAACAAGGAGAGAAGACAAGGAGATGAGGAGAGGAGACGAGAAGGAGAGGAAAGGAAAAGAGAGGATCGAGAGAAGACAAGGAGATGAGGAGAGGAGACGAGAAGGATAGGAAAGGAAAAGAGAGCAAGGAGAGAAGACAAGGACATGAGGAGAGGAGACGAGAAGGAAAAGAAAGGAAAAGAGGAGAGAAGACAAGGAGATGAGAGGAAATGAGGAGAAGAGAGAGGGGGGAGGAGAGGACAGAAGACAAGGAGAGAGGAGATGAGGAGAAGAGACGAGAAGGAGAGGAAAGGAAAAGAGAACAAGGAGAGAAAACAAGGAGATGAGGAGAGGAGACGAGAAGGAAAAGAAAGGAAAAGAGGATAGAAGACAAGGAGATGAGAGGAAACGAAGAGAAGAGAGATGGGGAGGAGAGGACAGAAGACGAGGAGAGAGGAGATGAGGAGAGGAGACGAAAAGGAGAGGAAAGGAAAAGAGAACAAGGAGAGAAGACAAGGAGATGAGGAGAGGAGACGAGAAGGAGAGGAAAGGAAAAGAGAACAAGGAGAGAGGACAAGGAGATGAGGAGAGGAGACGAGAAGGATAGGAAAGGAAAAGAGAACAAGGAGAGAAGACAAGGACATGAGGAGAGGAGACGAGAAGGAAAAGAAAGGAAAAGAGGAGAGAAGACAAGGAGATGAGAGGAAATGAGGAGAAGAGAGAGGGGGGAGGAGAGGACAGAAGACAAGGAGAGAGGAGATGAGGAGAAGAGACGAGAAGGAGAGGAAAGGAAAAGAGAACAAGGAGAGAAAACAAGGAGATGAGGAGAGGAGACGAGAAGGATAGGAAAGGAAAAGTGAACAAGGAGAGAAGACAAGGAGATGAGGAGAGGAGACGAGAAGGAAAAGAAAGGAAAAGAGGATAGAAGACAAGGAGATGAGAGGAAACGAAGAGAAGAGAGATGGGGAGGAGAGGACAGAAGACGAGGAGAGGAGAGAGAAGGAGAGGAGAGGAAAAGAGGAGAGGAAAGGAGAAGACAAGGAGATGAGGAGAGAAGACAAGGAGAGGAGGAAGAGGGAGAGAGAAGAGAAGGAGAGGAAAGGAAAAGAGAACAAGGAGAGAGGACAAGGAGATGAGGAGAGGAGACGAGAAGGATAGGAAAGGAAAAGAGAACAAGGAGAGAAGACAAGGAGATGAGGAGAGGAGACGAGAAGGAAAAGAAAGGAAAAGAGGAGAGAAGACAAGGAGATGAGAGGAAACGAAGAGAAGAGAGAGGGGGGAGGAGAGGACAGAAGACGAGGAGAGAGGAGATGAGGAGAAGAGACGAGAAGGAGAGGAAAGGAAAAGAGAACAAGGAGAGAAAACAAGGAGATGAGGAGAGGAGACGAGAAGGATAGGAAAGGAAAAGAGAACAAGGAGAGAAAACAAGGAGATGAGGAGAGGAGACGAGAAGGATAGGAAAGGAAAAGTGAACAAGGAGAACAAGGAGAGAAGACAAGGAGATGAGGAGAGGAGACGAGAAGGAAAAGAAAGGAAAAGAGGAGAGAAGACAAGGAGATGAGAGGAAACGAAGAGAAGAGAGAGGGGGGAGGAGAGGACAGAAGACGAGGAGAGAGGAGATGAGGAGAAGAGACGAGAAGGAGAGGAAAGGAAAAGAGAACAAGGAGAGAAAACAAGGAGATGAGGAGAGGAGACGAGAAGGATAGGAAAGGAAAAGTGAACAAGGAGAGAAGACAAGGAGATGAGGAGAGGAGACGAGAAGGAAAAGAAAGGAAAAGAGGAGAGAAGACAAGGAGATGAGAGGAAACGAGGAGAAGAGAGAGGGGGGAGGAGAGGACAGCAGACGAGGAGAGAGGAGATGAGGAGAGGAGACGAGAAGGAGAGGAAAGGAAAAGAGAACAAGGAGAGAAGACAAGGAGATGAGGAGAGGAGAGGAGAAGGAGAGGAAAGGAAAAGAGAACAAGGAGAGAAGACAAGGAGATGAGGAGAGGAGACAAGAAGGAAAAGAAAGGAATAGAGGAGAGAAGACAAGGAGATGAGAGGAAACGAGGAGAAGAGAGGGGGGAGGAGAGGACAGAAGACGAGGAGAGAGGAGATGAGGAGAGGAGACGAGAAGGAGAGGAAAGGAAAAGAGAACAAGGAGAGAAGACAAGGAGATGAGGAGAGGAGAGGAGAAGGAGAGGAAAGGAAAAGAGAACAAGGAGAGAAGACAAGGAGATGAGGAGAGGAGACAAGAAGGAAAAGAAAGGAATAGAGGAGAGAAGACAAGGAGATGAGAGGAAACGAGGAGAAGAGAGGGGGGAGGAGAGGACAGAAGACGAGGAGAGAGGAGATGAGGAGAGGAGACGAGTGGGGGGGGGGACAAGGAGAGAAGACAAGGAGATGAGGAGAGGAGACGAGAAGCAAAAGAAAGGAAAAGAGGAGAGAAGACAAGGAGATGAGAGGAAACGAGGAGAAGAGAGAGGGGAGGAGAGGACAGAAGACGAGGAGAGGAGATGAGGAGAGGAGGCGAGAAGGAGAGGAAAGGAAAAGAGAACAAGGAGAGAAGACAAGGAGATGAGGAGAGGAGAGGAGAAGGAGAGGAAAGGAAAAGAGAACAAGGAGAGAAGACAAGGAGATGAGGAGAGGAGACGAGAAGGAAAAGAAAGGAAAAGAGGAGAGAAGACAAGGAGATGAGAGGAAACGAGGAGAAGAGAGAGGGGGGAGGAGAGGACAGCAGACGAGGAGAGAGGAGATGAGGAGAGGAGGCGAGAAGGAGAGGAAAGGAAAAGAGAACAAGGAGAGAAGACAAGGAGATGAGGAGAGGAGAGGAGAAGGAGAGGAAAGGAAAAGAGAACAAGGAGAGAAGACAAGGAGATGAGGAGAGGAGACAAGAAGGAAAAGAAAGGAATAGAGGAGAGAAGACAAGGAGATGAGAGGAAACGAGGAGAAGAGAGAGGGGGGAGGAGAGGACAGAAGACAAGGAGAGAGGAGATGAGGAGAAGAGACGAGAAGGAGAGGAAAGGAAAAGAGAACAAGGAGAAAACAAGGAGATGAGGAGAGGAGAGAGGAGATGAGGATAGGAAAGGAAAAGTGAACAAGGAGAGAAGACAAGGAGATGAGGAGAGGAGACGAGAAGGAAAAGAAAGGAAAAGAGGATAGAAGACAAGGAGATGAGAGGAAACGAAGAGAAGAGAGATGGGGAGGAGAGGACAGAAGACGAGGAGAGAGGAGATGAGGAGAGGAGACGAGAAGGAGAGGAAAGGAAAAGAGAACAAGGAGAGAAAACAAGGAGATGAGGAGAGGAGACGAGAAGGATAGGAAAGGAAAAGTGAACAAGGAGAGAAGACAAGGAGATGAGGAGAGGAGACGAGAAGGATAGAAGGAAAAGAAAGGAAAAAGTGAACAAGGAGAGAGAGAGGAGAGGAGATGAGGAGGAGAGGAGACAGAAGGAGAGGAAAGGAGAAAAAGAGACAAGGAGAGATGAGGAGAGGAGACAGAAGGAGAGGAAAGAAAAGAACAAGGAGAGAAGACAAGGAGATGAGGAGAGGAGACGAGAAGGAGAGGAAGGAAAAGAGAACAAGGAGAAGACAAGGAGATGAGGAGAGGAGACAAGAAGGAGAGGAAAGGAAAAGAGAACAAGGAGAGAAGACAAGGAGATGAGGAGAGAGACGAGAAGGAGAGGAAAGGAAAAGAGAACAAGGAGAGAAGACAAGGACATGAGGAGAGGAGACGAGAAGGAAAAGAAAGGAAAAGAGGAGAGAAGACAAGGAGATGAGAGGAAACGAAGAGAAGAGAGATGGGGAGGAGAGGACAGAAGACGAGGAGAGAGGAGATGAGGAGAGGAGACGAAAAGGAGAGGAAAGGAAAAGAGAACAAGGAGAGAAGACAAGGAGATGAGGAGAGGAGACGAGAAGGAGAGGAAAGGAAAAGAGAACAAGGAGAGAGGACAAGGAGATGAGGAGAGGAGACGAGAAGGATAGGAAAGGAAAAGAGAACAAGGAGAGAAGACAAGGACATGAGGAGAGGAGACGAGAAGGAAAAGAAAGGAAAAGAGGAGAGAAGACAAGGAGATGAGAGGAAACGAAGAGAAGAGAGATGGGGAGGAGAGGACAGAAGACGAGGAGAGAGGAGATGAGGAGAGGAGACGAGAAGGAGAGGAAAGGAAAAGAGAACAAGGAGAGAAGACAAGGAGATGAGGAGAGGAGACGAGAAGGAGAGGAAAGGAAAAGAGAACAAGGACAGAAGACAAGGACATGAGGAGAGGAGACGAGAAGGAAAAGAAAGGAAAAGAGGAGAGAAGACAAGGAGATGAGAGGAAATGAGGAGAAGAGAGAGGGGGGAGGAGAGGACAGCAGACGAGGAGAGAGGAGATGAGGAGAGGAGAGGAGATGAGAAGGAAAAGAAAGGAAAAGAGGAGAGAAGACAAGGAGATGAGAGGAAACGAAGAGAAGAGAGATGGGGAGGAGAGGACAGAAGACGAGGAGAGAGGAGATGAGGAGAGGAGACGAAAAGGAGAGGAAAGGAAAAGAGAACAAGGAGAGAAGACAAGGAGATGAGGAGAGGAGACGAGAAGGATAGGAAAGGAAAAGTGAACAAGGAGAGAAGACAAGTAGATGAGAGGAAACGAGGAGAAGAGAGGGGGGAGGAGAGGACAGAAGACGAGGAGAGAGGAGATGAGGAGAGGAGAGGAGACGAAAAGGATAGGAAAGGAAAAGAGAACAAGGAGAGAGGACAAGGAGATGAGGAGAGGAGACGAGAAGGAAAAGAAAGGAAAAGAGGAGAGAAGACAAGGAGATGAGAGGAAACGAGGAAAGGAAGAAGGAAAGACGTTCTGAAGTTCTCAAGTTCAGAGTAGGACTAGAAATGAGGAGACAAGGAAAAGAGAGAAAGTAGAGGAGAGGGAACGAGAGGAGAGGAAAGGATAAAAGGACAATAAAGGAGAGATGAGTGGAGGAGATTAAGAGAGACATGATATATTTTAGCTACTGTGAATACTGAACATCTAAAGGGATTTGTCCCGTTCCTCCTGCAGTGAAAGTGTTTTCTGGAGACAGAGAAACTCTTGGACAGAAGCAAACAGATCCAGACTGAACTCACCCTCAGTACAAACCCGCTGTGCCTGGCCGACATTCAGAAGCTCAGGGTTAGACATTCACTCAACACGCTAAAAAACAACAACAAAAACAAACAGAAGAAACCTGCACCGACACTTTACAAATGCCCAGTTTCGTTCCTTTTATTAAATGGGAAAGAAAGAGACTCACCGCAAATGACCAAAGTCAGGGGTTTCCCAACTTGTGGGTTGAGACCCTCCAAGGGGACTCACGCCAAATGCGAGGGGGGGGGGTCATGAAGCAGAAGGAAAAAAACCATTCCTGCTGTTACGACTGACTTTTCTCTAACGCCTCTGCTCGGTCAAATGAAGGTTGCCGGTCCTGTTCGGGTCGACCTTTAACGCGCTGAGCTGATACGAACAGTGACCCCGGCGCGCCGGGTGTCACACCTGGAGGTTCTTGAACAGGTACGGCTGCAGCGGCACGAAGTAAAACCGAGGGGTTAACGAGAGTCCCGACGCAGGTACCGGCAGCGTACGTGGACTTGGATTTATATCACTTACCGCACGTGTTTGTTCCATCCACGGACTCGGCTTTGCTGAATGTGTGTCACATAACTCATGAACAACAGCCTGGTGAAGACACAGGCAGACGGCCGCCGTCCTTCACGACCCGGTCACGTGGTTTTTCTGTGGCCCGGACGTGGAGTTACATAAAATTTTTTAAGGAGCTTCAGCTCAACCCTCTAAAGCAGAGGTATAAATCAAACTCAATACCGTCCCGCGGGTGCTGTCGCGTGAACGTCAGGGTGTTAATCTATCTGGAGGACAGCAGAGCGAGACAGAATACAGTCACCGATACTAAAAAGAGGTTGAACCAAGTGCATTCAAATTTCTAATTTATGCCCTTTTTTTATCTACAACGTGAGGTTTACATCCGTGACCATCAACAACAGCGCCCTCTGTCCAC
>NW_024402298.1:0-5000 GCF_016859285.1 Xiphias gladius
TACACTTTCTCGGGAGAGTGACCAGAACTTTTCATTAAGTCATCAAAGGACTGTTTGTTCCTTTTCTTTCCTAATTCTTATTTGACAGAAATGTGCATCTCGACATCCTGTCATTTATCTCTGTTCAACATGGCTTGTGGGACTTTGTAGCATTGTCACGAGTGACATTCATTTTAGCTGCAACAGATCTGTCCTCGCACAAACTGCTTGTGCTCATCTGGCCCTTTATCTGTCCTTTTGTCCCCTTGTTCTGCTATTTCTCTCTCACACAGACATGTTCTCTCTCTTTCCTTCTCAATGCTTTCCCCATCTGCATTTTTCTGTCCCGCATCTTTAATATGTCATTCATCCACCTCTTAATTTCTCCCAACACTTTTTGTATTTTTGTCTCTCAATTTTCCAAATTCTGCTAATTTTCTACTCTCGCTTCCTACCTCCTCCTTTCCATCTACTCTCTCTCTCTCTCTTTTCCATCACAGTCTCAATTCTGCTCATCTGGCACCTGCTCTTATTCAAGGTGACTTCTGGAGAGTATTCCCTCTGCTGCACACAGAGAGAAAGAGGCAGCAGGCACCTGGCTGAGAATTGAATACACTCAACTGAAATATTTGTCAAACAACAGATTACATGATTGAAGCTCCTCTAACGCACAGCGGTTGCTACTGAGACTAAACAGTAGAATAAAAATGAAATCTGTGATATTCTCATTTGAACAAATGATCTGGTTGCAACTCTCCTTTGTCAACTGGAAAAAACAAAAATGACACACCTATATACACGAAAGCTCTTATGATTGTTTTTTAAAACTGTGGTGAGTCTTATAGTCACAGTGAAATGGTTGTTAGAGCATCTTTTAGCAGCTTTAGCCTCTTTAATGTGATGTATTTCTGTGTCAGAGTGTGGTGGAAGGCAATGGTTACAAGAGGAATTTAAATAAAATTAGATTTGATTGGATCAGTCAATTCGTGAATACGGCGGTGTGACGCAGAGCTGTAGAGGACAGTTGACAGCGGACGTTTTTAGATCAGGAGGGACAGGGAGAAATGAATCATTTGAACCTCAGCAACATCCTCTTGAAAATGCAAACAGACACACAACCCTGGCCAGTGTTATGCCAATGGTCAAGAGCGGTTTTATACGATGAGCTGGGTTTGCTAGTCGCCCTAAATCCCATTTCATTGGATGAATTTCTGTATTTATTCTAAGGTACAAGATGGATTATGTCCTCCCAAGAAGAATGACCGCATCAGTTGTTTCAGTGAGCGCCTCACAGTTACATTCAAGTGATACATCCCTCTAGCGGCTCTAGTGATTATAACTGGAGCAAAGGAGGAAATCAGGTGTCATAATTATTGAGTGACAAAGTCTGAGTAGGGAGGATGTTGGGGTGGATGGATGCGAGACCGCTGTCCCCTTCCCTTTTCAAACCAGCAGTCACTTCTGTAGTTTTTAAAACCACGACCATAATTGTTCCATAACCTTAACAAAGTACTTATTTTTGACCGTAACCACGATCTTTCCTTAAAACCAACCAAGTCATCTTTGTGCCTAAACCTAAGCAATCTTTAATCACATCAGCACAGACAAACACTGTCCTCATGTTGACAGGGATGTAAGATCAGAAAACACCTCCCTCTGTCGCCCTAGACGACATGGACAAATAACAGATTTTGTCCGTTAATAGGAGGACTTGTTGAATGTGTCATCAAAGATATTATAATGTTTTATAGGAAGAGAAAAGAGAGAGATTTTGATTTATAAGTACTTTATTATGATTCTTAGACATATATTAGGCATATAAGAGATGACTGAAAAAAAGGACACAGGATTAGAATTTATAACACATACTTTTTTATTTTCGCTGTGTCTTTAACTAGGGGAAACGTTTTGATGCAGAGGAAGCACTTTTGAGATTTGTGTAGAAGAAGACGTGGATAATTATCTTAGCAGCACAAGTCGCCAAAGATGAAACGACAAAGAAAAGAGAACCACCTACAGAGACTTCGGCAGAGATGAGTGCGGATCGCACTGGCTGACGAACAAGTGACCTTTGGGAAGTGTAGTTTGCTGTATAACATCCAATGGACTGCTATAGTCCGTTGCTCATTTTCTGATCCATAACTTATTCATGCCGACTGGCACAAAGACAAATGTTAATCAAGTAAACAAATCCAAGAGAGGGGAAATGTTAGATTACAGATTGTGTTTTGAAGTGCTGCAGGGATATTTTAACTGGGTCAAACATGGAATCTGATATCCGTTCAAATACCTCTCAGATACTATCTGTACTCGATTGATAGCTACAGCCTGCCTCAGCGAGGCTAATTGGAAATAATCGCTTCTCTGTTTTTAGTTAAGTGTTTTGTTTTTGCTGCTAAAAATTTGCCTTTTCGGAGTAAAAGATGTTTTTTTGAACAGAAGATATTTATTTTTTGCGGGATGAAGAACATCTAAATCTTGTTTTGATTATCAAATGCAATCTCTGGTGGATAATGATTGTAGCTTTGCTCGGCATGGAAAACATGGTTGAAATGTGGCTTAATTATACTGACAGCATGTGTCACATCAGAGAAACATGACTTCTCTTCAGCACGATGCATAGATAATTATCTCAGATATAGTTTAGTTATATATAACGAGGTAATTTGTCACTTTCTATCTCTCACTCTTTCCTAGTCGACTCCTTTCAAGTCTTTTTTGAGAATATTTTGGGGGTTTTTTTCTTTTCCCTCGTCAACTTTTGAATTCCCTTGTTTTTTGTTAATCATTTCATGCCAATGTTGTTTTCTATTTTTTTTTAAATCCAGTGTACTCTTGTTGCCTGCTGTTGTTCCTACATTTTGACCATCTGTCATTGGTCAGAACTTTAGAAGAACCAGGAAACAACAGTCAGGGGAGACTTCTAATTGGTCCACAGAGGATAAGGGCTGGTTCACGGGAACGGTCTTTGGAGGAGCCCTGATTAGAAAACACCAGGTGCTGGCACAGGCAGGGTAGGAGCTCTAAATTGGAGGTTCAAGGCCTCCCAGCGGGCCTAGAGATGAGGGTCCCCAGAAAATGTGCCAAATGATGTTGTTTAATTTTGTCATATTTTTCTTCATCATAGTCATTGCAGGCAGGGTGGGAAAGTTTCCAAAGAGAATCAATTATACAGTAATCACACTCATTCGGTTTTGAATTGCTTAGTATATTTTTATCCCTGAAAACTAATTTCACTGTTTGACATCTTTACATTTTTCTTTTTTGAGATGTTTTGATAGGACCTGAGATTAGTTCATTTGCACATATTATACATATATAGTGTTTTTCTGTTGCTCCTGTCACTCATAGTTAATATCCCTCTAGTGTTTAGAAACCCCATCCAGACTTCTATGTCTGGCAAAGAGCCTTTAGCTTAGACTTTTTAAGTCAGCAGAAGACTGACCGCAAGTGTTGACGTTGCAAATAGATTAATAAGATTAAATCACAAGATGGAGCACCTCAGTAGGGTAATACTGAATTATATGCATTATGATTCATGTAATGAAATCATGTTAGAAAAATGGGCTACACATCACATACTCTCAGCAACATTTGGAAATTTATAGCAACCCAGAGGTGGCCAGCCAGCAAGAGAAATGTGACAGAAGTTTAACCCCATTATTCCCCATACCACACTTCCAGAGACCAGCAGCCTCTGTCTGTCCCTAGATCCAGGACTAAATGCTGACAGGGATTTCTCAACAGCTGCATAGAAGTGTGGACTACTCCTCCTCCTGTTGTAAGGTTCTCCCATTGTACTTAGGTTTTCTAGAGCCAATTTAAAATGCACTTTTACTTGTTGGCCCGTAACTGTGCCTAACCTAACCTACTTATGTATTTCTTTTGAAGAATCTGTAGGTGTTTGTTGTCTCTGATTTGTATTATTATTTCAGTTGATTTAATTTTTTGTTTTCTCTTATGTCTTGTTTATTTTCTTCCTATTTTTCTCTCTGTTCTCACTGATCAGGTTGGGTGCTGTCAAGAGAAGTGATCATTTTGGTAAAAATGAACCAACCTGTATGCAAATAGAGTTTAAGTGCAGTTTACTGACATTGTTTCATCATTACTCAGTAATGAAGTTCAGTTTTTTTATGTACAGTAGCTACCTCTAAATGCCACTTGGCCCAAGAATGAACTTTGCCTTTTGCAGCTTGAATCTCACACATCTATAGTGTCATTGCTTTCTTGCACTTCTGCCTCACTCCTGGAGGAAAAAAAAATCTTGTTCTCTCAGACCTTACTGTATAAATCAAACTTTGTGTGCATAGGCATCCAAGTGTCTGTACAATATACCTGCTTGGTTCTTGGGATGTTTCAAGACAGAACACCAGGTGCCTCTGACTATGCATGATGGATCGACTTAATGGTAAAATGGCCATGACTGGCACCCATGGCCAGCAGTGATGTCACTTCAGCAGTTTAAATGCCGTGTCAAAGGTCACCATACAGTAGCAGCTTTAATGGCAGTAACTGCAGAGGCATTATCTAGTTGAGGACCAACATCTCCTTGGCATACTGTATTATATACTGTAAATTAAAGCAGCAACAAGGAACTTCACTTCACTTTAAACAGATTTCTTCATAAATCGTCTCAAGAAAAACAAAAACACAAATCAGAGAGAAAATGTACTAAAAGACAGAACATGGGTGCTATGCAAAATACAGAAGAAAACAAGTTTACCACAAAAGTTTTAAAGTACTTTTTTTGCACGTGAATACACTGATAAGCGCATTGTCCTGCGTATATGATGGAAGATCAACTGTTTTTTTCTACTGTCATGTTTTTGTCTGAAGTATGAATTGGCAGGCTTGTTAAAGGCAGCACGGTCAAGTGAAGCCTAGCCAACAGTGCTGCTGTGACAGTATGTGCCCTGGTAAAATATGTATGCTACTCAAATAAACACCAGTCTCATCAAACAAAACAGGTGTCATGGTTTTCGGGTACAAGGCTCAATTATCCAAAATCAGACTGTGTTCTC
>NW_024402299.1:0-27198 GCF_016859285.1 Xiphias gladius
TACCTAATAAACTATTATTTAATATTATTTAATCAGTTTTTCCTACTTACACAATTACCTTTAGACATTTTTAGTATATTAAAAACGTTCAAATGAAACAAAGCCAATCAAAATTTGAAATGTAGATTTTGAAACTAACTTTTTTCTTCAGTTCTCACTAAAGCACTAAATACAGTGTAGGTCCACAGTTAAGTTTAGTCTTTTATTCCTGATCAGTTTCTGTAGATTTCAGCGTAGACATAGAGTGAGGATGTTTCTTACAAACAGGATGTATTTTCAGAGTGTACATACAGTAACAACCAACTGAGATGAAGTTCAATCTTTGCCAACAGTATCATTATATGTGTTTGCATGCTGTTCAGTATTCTTATATCCATCTTGCATTAATGCTTATGAACCATTTACAACAATGTATCGTTTAGTTTTAAAACACAGCATCTAATGGATCAATGATCTTTTTAGATTCAAGAGCATCATTTGGATTAGAGTTGGAGCTGGAGCCTACATTCTGGCGAAGTTCACTGTAAATCAAATCCTGATTCTCCTACTTTACTGTAAAGTTCCCAAATTACTTGTTCAGACTGAGCCTAATGCTCAGATCCAAAGATCTTCAGGTTTAATGTGTTCTGACTCCAAGAATCAGTTTCTGTGTTTTCTGCTTTCAGCTGATCTTCCCTCACCTGGTGGAGGGTTTGGTTCTGCTCAACATCAACCGCAAACTCCAAAGGATGGATTGATTGGGCTGCCACCAAGGTACCTTTCTTTTGACTGTATACTGTGTTTTGAGAGGGTACAGACTGTATAATCTTACAAATCCATAGCCGCCTTTTGTTTTCTTAAAATAATAATCTCCTGTCGAATTCCCTGAGTTGTCAAGTCTGGCCAGCAGTCTGCAACCTGCCTATTAGCTTTTTTAGTCTAGGAGCATCTTTAGAGGACACCAAACTACACTTGGTAAGAGTTTGCGTATTTCCTCAATGAGTGACCGGAGCCTTTATTTACCTCAGCTGCAGAAGGTAACAGGCCTTTATTTGAGGCAGGCTTGTTTTGGAGGCAGCCCTTTATTTCTAATTCCTTTGTTTAATAAGTTTAGTTGGTCATAACAGTATTTTAGTACAAAGCCTCATTTTGATCTGCTCCCGTTGGCCCTGTTAAAGTTACTGCATTACGCTGTTAATAGAAACTCAACACTTACTGTAACCCTTTTAGATTAAAAAGCCTATATCATTTCAGTGGACATACACCTTTCATTTCTTAACGGGCCTTTATTCAAATATTTGCAGACACATCATATGCAATAATAGCTGGAAAAGATCCATTATCCACTATCCACGCTTGTTTTTACCTTGGCCTGTATTTAGGGGCTAGCCTTTATTTGTTCATTCGACCACACCCAAGGCCATTTAACAGACGCCAGTATACCTGGCGTTTAACTGAGTACCAGTTTTTATTTGAGGAAATATGGTATTTTAGACATGTAAACTAGTCTTAGCATACAGAAGAGTGGTATCATCGGCATACATGCATTTTAGGTGTTTAGGCACTTCCACACAACAGCACTGTAGGAATTCTGCAAGAAGGAGGTGTAATACTGGCATAGAGGTGGGCTTGTTGTTTAAGGATTGGACCTATATAATCATCACAAACACCTTTCCAGAAAAGCATGAAAAATCCGCCTTTATAGAAAACTCTATAACTTTGTAATAAGTTGAGTCTAACTGGTCAGGACAGTCACAGATTATTATATCTGCAGGATCTGAGACACAATCTGAGGCTGAACTTTTCTTATCCCCTGACAGGAAATTAAACCAAATCCATCCGTTGCAAGCGCATTGAAACATAGCCGTTAAGTACATACCACTAGGTAGTTTAACTGATACAACATTTGCAGCTTCATCCGTTTTTATTGTTTTTACCATGACAATCTTTACATGATATGACCAAAGTACAAGTATTTTAAATAACCTTTATTCTGAGCGAGACGACTGTTTTTGTGAGCAATTTGTAGTCTCTACAATTCTCTGGTAAATACTGTTTAGTGTCAAATGAGTATAAAGTGAATTATATTAATATGTGGTCTAATGTAACTAATTCAGCAGCACGGTTATTATAAAGCACTTGATCGGGATGCATAAAACTAACAACTTAGAGGTAGAATTTAACCGTTTAATTCCAGACTTAAATCACGCACCTATACTCACTTGAGCATGAGAGTGTCAAGATTTTAACTGCTTAAAACAGACTGAAAATGCACCATTGTGAACAGAATAGTTTAATGGATAATGTTATATGTGGCATGTAAACTTAGGAATAGAGTTATGTCTAATAGAGGAATATTACTGTGCTTAAATTTCCTAGGAATGAATGTATCAAAACCAGACTGTCTCCTAAATAACACTTTCAAAGTGGTCTATCCAGAGAAAGCTCTATTCAATAAGGTGTGATGTTGTACAGAGCATCACAGACACATTAGTGTAAAGTGGCTGAGTTGCAGATCAAAGCTGTGTCAGTTCATATTTATCACCCACTACAATCCACTACATAAACATAATAAGCTAAATAAAGTATTCATTAACATGTATATGCATGTGAATGTAATCATAGGGTGTTCTATTGTCTGAATTGTATCAAGTATTAAGGCATTCTTCATTACCACCTTACATGTGGTCATTTAAATAAAGCCATGGATAAAATCCCCATCATAAATCTGTAAGCCCTCATTCAGACAGACAGACATCTGCCCTGTGTTAAAACAACACAAGGGGCTACATTGGTGGGGTGTGTTGTTTCACGTACCAGTGAGACAGGGAAATGTACGAGTGAATGTTCGTGTTTGGCCAATGCAGTGCCTTGCCAGATGTTGTCTTGTTGTTTTTGTTGCAGGAAAGTTGAACCAGGTACTTCTTTTTGATCCAAAACGCAGTGCTGTTTCAAATGACTCCTACAGACAAGCTTTGCTTCAACACTTTCTTCAGTAATGAGGATATGAAGGAGATCACCAAGCACTTTGTGGTTTGCCACATTGACGCCACAGGACAGCAGAATGGAGCTTCTCAGTTGCCACAGGGTATACCAAAACTTTGCCAGGGATATTTGATGATAACCACTAATTTAACAACTATTATTTAATATTATTTAATCAGTTTTCCTACTTACACAATTACCTTTAGACATTTTTAGTATATTAAAAACGTTCAAATGAAACAAAGCCAATCAAAATTTGAAATGTAGATTTTTGAAACTAACTTTTTTCTTCAGTTCTCACTAAAGCACTAAATACAGTGTAGGTCCACAGTTAAGTTTAGTCTTTTATTCCTGATCAGTTTCTGTAGATTTCAGCGTAGACATAGAGTGAGGATGTTTCTTACAAACAGGATGTATTTTCAGAGTGTACCTACAGTAACAACCAACTGAGATGAAGTTCAATCTTTGCCAACAGTATCATTATATGTGTTTGCATGCTGTTCAGTATTCTTATATCCATCTTGCATTAATGCTTATGAACCATTTACAACAATGTATCGTTTAGTTTTAAAACACAGCATCTAATGGATCAATGATCTTTTTAGATTCAAGAGCATCATTTGGATTAGAGTTGGAGCTGGAGCCTACATTCTGGCGAAGTTCACTGTAAATCAAATCCTGATTCTCCTACTTTACTGTAAAGTTCCCAAATTACTTGTTCAGACTGAGCCTAATGCTCAGATCCAAAGATCTTCAGGTTTAATGTGTTCTGACTCCAAGAATCAGTTTCTGTGTTTTCTGCTTTCAGCTGATCTTCCCTCACCTGGTGGAGGGTTTGGTTCTGCTCAACATCAACCGCAAACTCCAAAGGATGGATTGATTGGGCTGCCACCAAGGTACCTTTCTTTTGACTGTATACTGTGTTTTGAGAGGGTACAGACTGTATAATCTTACAAATCCATAGCCGCCTTTTGTTTTCTTAAAATAATAATCTCCTGTCGAATTCCCTGAGTTGTCAAGTCTGGCCAGCAGTCTGCAACCTGCCTATTAGCTTTTTTAGTCTAGGAGCATCTTTAGAGGACACCAAACTACACTTGGTAAGAGTTTGCGTATTTCCTCAATGAGTGACCGGAGCCTTTATTTACCTCAGCTGCAGAAGGTAACAGGCCTTTATTTGAGGCAGGCTTGTTTTGGAGGCAGCCCTTTATTTCTAATTCCCTTTGTTTAATAAGTTTAGTTGGTCATAACAGTATTTTAGTACAAAGCCTCATTTTGATCTGCTCCGTTGGCCCTGTTAAAGTTACTGCATTACGCTGTTAATAGAAACTCAACACTTACTGTAACCCTTTTAGATTAAAAGCCCTATATCATTTCAGTGGACATACACCTTTCATTTCTTAACGGGCCTTTATTCCGAAATATTTGCAGACACATCATATGCAATAATAGCTGGAAAAGATCCATTATCCACTATCCACGCTTGTTTTTACCTTGGCCTGTATTTAGGGGCTAGCCTTTATTTGTTCATTCGACCACACCCAAGGCCATTTAACAGACGCCGTATACCTGGCGTTTAACTGAGTACCAGTTTTTATTTGAGGAAATATGGTATTTTAGACATGTAAACTAGTCTTAGCATACAGAAGAGTGGTATCATCGGCATACATGCATTTTAGGTGTTTAGGCACTTCCACACAACAGCACTGTAGGAATTCTGCAAGAAGGAGGTGTAATACTGGCATAGAGGTGGGCTTGTTGTTTAAGGATTGGACCTATATAATCATCACAAACACCTTTCCAGAAAAGCATGAAAAATCCGCTTTATAGAAAACTCTATAACTTTGTAATAAGTTGAGTCTAACTGGTCAGGACAGTCACAGATTATTATATCTGCAGGATCTGAGACACAATCTGAGGCTGAACTTTTCTTATCCCCTGACAGGAAATTAAACCAAATCCATCCGTTGCAAAGCATTGAAACATAGCCGTTAAGTACATACCACTAGGTAGTTTAACTGATACAACATTTGCAGCTTCATCCGTTTTTATTGTTTTTACCATGACAATCTTTACATGATATGACCAAAGTACAAGTATTTTAAATAACCTTTATTCTGAGCGAGACGACTGTTTTGTGAGCAATTTGTAGTCTCTACAATTCTCTGGTAAATACTGTTTAGTGTCAAATGAGTATAAAGTGAATTATATTAATATGTGGTCTAATGTAACTAATTCAGCAGCACGGTTATTATAAAGCACTTGATCGGGATGCATAAAACTAACAACTTAGAGGTAGAATTTAACCGTTTAATTCCAGACTTAAATCACGCACCTATACTCACTTGAGCATGAGAGTGTCAAGATTTTAACTGCTTAAAACAGACTGAAAATGCACCATTGTGAACAGAATAGTTTAATGGATAATGTTATATGTGGCATGTAAACTTAGGAATAGAGTTATGTCTAATAGAGGAATATTACTGTGCTTAAATTTCCTAGGAATGAATGTATCAAAACCAGACTGTCTCCTAAATAACACTTTCAAAGTGGTCTATCCAGAGAAAGCTCTATTCAATAAGGTGTGATGTTGTACAGAGCATCACAGACACATTAGTGTAAAGTGGCTGAGTTGCAGATCAAAGCTGTGTCAGTTCATATTTATCACCCACTACAATCCACTACATAAACATAATAAGCTAAATAAAGTATTCATTAACATGTATATGCATGTGAATGTAATCATAGGGTGTTCTATTGTCTGAATTGTATCAAGTATTAAGGCATTCTTCATTACCACCTTACATGTGGTCATTTAAATAAAGCCATGGATAAAATCCCCATCATAAATCTGTAAGCCCTCATTCAGACAGACAGACATCTGCCCTGTGTTAAAACAACACAAGGGGCTACATTGGTGGGGGTGTGTTGTTTCACGTACCAGTGAGACAGGGAAATGTACGCTTGCATGTTCGTGATTGGCCAATGCAGTGCCTTGCCAGATGATGTCGTGTTGTGTTTGTTGCAGGAAAGTTGAACCAGGTACAACTTTTTGATCCAAAACGCAGTGCTGTTTCAAATGACTCCTACAGACAAGCTTTGCTTCAACACTTTCTTCAGTAATGAGGATATGAAGGAGATCACCAAGCACTTTGTGGTTTGCCACATTGACGCCACAGGACAGCAGAATGGAGCTTCTCAGTTGCCACGGGGGTATACCAAAACTTTGCCAGGGATATTTGATGATAACCACTAATTTAACAACTATTATTTAATATTATTTAATCAGTTTTTCCTACTTACACAATTACCTTTAGACATTTTTAGTATATTAAAAACGTTCAAATGAAACAAAGCCAATCAAAATTTGAAATGTAGATTTTTGAAACTAACTTTTTTCTTCAGTTCTCACTAAAGCACTAAATACAGTGTAGGTCCACAGTTAAGTTTAGTCTTTTATTCCTGATCAGTTTCTGTAGATTTCAGCGTAGACATAGAGTGAGGATGTTTCTTACAAACAGGATGTATTTTCAGAGTGTACATACAGTAACAACCAACTGAGATGAAGTTCAATCTTTGCCAACAGTATCATTATATGTGTTTGCATGCTGTTCAGTATTCTTATATCCATCTTGCATTAATGCTTATGAACCATTTACAACAATGTATCGTTTAGTTTTTAAAACACAGCATCTAATGGATCAATGATCTTTTTAGAGTCAAGAGCATCATTTGGATTAGAGTTGGAGCTGGAGCCTACATTCTGGCGAAGTTCACTGTAAATCAAATCCTGATTCTCCTACTTTACTGTAAAGTTCCCAAATTACTTGTTCAGACTGAGCCTAATGCTCAGATCCAAAGATCTTCAGGTTTAATGTGTTCTGACTCAAGAATCAGTTTCTGTGTTTTCTGCTTTCAGCTGATCTTCCCTCACCTGGTGGAGGGTTTGGTTCTGCTCAACATCAACCGCAAACTCCAAAGGATGGATTGATTGGGCTGCCACCAAGGTACCTTTCTTTTGACTGTATACTGTGTTTTGAGAGGGTACAGACTGTATAATCTTACAAATCCATAGCCGCCTTTTGTTTTCTTAAAATAATAATCTCACTGTAGAATTCCCTGAGTTGTCAAGTCTGGCCAGCAGTCTGCAACCTGCCTATTAGCTTTTTTAGTCTAGGAGCATCTTTAGAGGACACCAAACTACACTTGGTAAGAGTTTGCCGTATTTCCTCAATGAGTGACCGGAGCCTTTATTTACCTCAGCTGCAGAAGGTAACAGGCCTTTATTTGAGGCAGGCTTGTTTTGGAGGCAGCCCTTTATTTCTAATTCCTTTGTTTAATAAGTTTAGTTGGTCATAACAGTATTTTAGTACAAAGCCTCATTTTGATCTGCTCCGTTGGCCCTGTTAAAGTTACTGCATTACGCTGTTAATAGAAACTCAACACTTACTGTAACCCTTTTAGATTAAAAGCCCTATATCATTTCAGTGGACATACACCTTTCATTTCTTAACGGGCCTTTATTCGAAATATTTGCAGACACATCATATGCAATAATAGCTGGAAAAGATCCATTATCCACTATCCACGCTTGTTTTTACCTTGGCCTGTATTTAGGGGCTAGCCTTTATTTGTTCATTCGACCACACCCAAGGCCATTTAACAGACGCCAGATATACCTGGCGTTTAACTGAGTACCAGTTTTTATTTGAGGAAATATGGTATTTTAGACATGTAAACTAGTCTTAGCATACAGAAGAGTGGTATCATCGGCATACATGCATTTTAGGTGTTTAGGCACTTCCACACAACAGCACTGTAGGAATTCTGCAAGAAGGAGGTGTAATACTGGCATAGAGGTGGGCTTGTTGTTTAAGGATTGGACCTATATAATCATCACAAACACCTTTCCAGAAAAGCATGAAAAATCCGCCTTTATAGAAAACTCTATAACTTTGTAATAAGTTGAGTCTAACTGGTCAGGACAGTCACAGATTATTATATCTGCAGGATCTGAGACACAATCTGAGGCTGAACTTTTCTTATCCCCTGACAGGAAATTAAACCAAATCCATCCGTTGCAAGCGCATTGAAACATAGCCGTTAAGTACATACCACTAGGTAGTTTAACTGATACAACATTTGCAGCTTCATCCGTTTTAATTGTTTTTACCATGACAATCTTTACATGATATGACCAAAGTACAAGTATTTTAAATAACCTTTATTCTGAGCGAGACGACTGTTTTTTGTGAGCAATTTGTAGTCTCTACAATTCTCTGGTAAATACTGTTTAGTGTCAAATGAGTATAAAGTGAATTATATTAATATGTGGTCTAATGTAACTAATTCAGCAGCACGGTTATTATAAAGCACTTGATCGGGATGCATAAAACTAACAACTTAGAGGTAGAATTTAACCGTTTAATTCCAGACTTAAATCACGCACCTATACTCACTTGAGCATGAGAGTGTCAAGATTTTAACTGCTTAAAACAGACTGAAAATGCACCATTGTGAACAGAATAGTTTAATGGATAATGTTATATGTGGCATGTAAACTTAGGAATAGAGTTATGTCTAATAGAGGAATATTACTGTGCTTAAATTTCCTAGGAATGAATGTATCAAAACCAGACTGTCTCCTAAATAACACTTTCAAAGTGGTCTATCCAGAGAAAGCTCTATTCAATAAGGTGTGATGTTGTACAGAGCATCACAGACACATTAGTGTAAAGTGGCTGAGTTGCAGATCAAAGCTGTGTCAGTTCATATTTATCACCCACTACAATCCACTACATAAACATAATAAGCTAAATAAAGTATTCATTAACATGTATATGCATGTGAATGTAATCATAGGGTGTTCTATTGTCTGAATTGTATCAAGTATTAAGGCATTCTTCATTACCACCTTACATGTGGTCATTTAAATAAAGCCATGGATAAAATCCCCATCATAAATCTGTAAGCCCTCATTCAGACAGACAGACATCTGCCCTGTGTTAAAACAACACAAGGGGCTACATTGGTGGGGGTGTGTTGTTTCACGTACCAGTGAGACAGGGAAATGTACGCTTGCATGTTCGTGATTGGCCAATGCAGTGCCTTGCCAGATGATGTCGTGTTGTGTTTGTTGCAGGAAAGTTGAACCAGGTACAACTTTTTGATCCAAAACGCAGTGCTGTTTCAAATGACTCCTACAGACAAGCTTTGCTTCAACACTTTCTTCAGTAATGAGGATATGAAGGAGATCACCAAGCACTTTGTGGTTTGCCACATTGACGCCACAGGACAGCAGAATGGAGCTTCTCAGTTGCCACGGGGGTATACCAAAACTTTGCCAGGGATATTTGATGATAACCACTAATTTAACAACTATTATTTAATATTATTTAATCAGTTTTTCCTACTTACACAATTACCTTTAGACATTTTTAGTATATTAAAAACGTTCAAATGAAACAAAGCCAATCAAAATTTGAAATGTAGATTTTTGAAACTAACTTTTTTCTTCAGTTCTCACTAAAGCACTAAATACAGTGTAGGTCCACAGTTAAGTTTAGTCTTTTATTCCTGATCAGTTTCTGTAGATTTCAGCGTAGACATAGAGTGAGGATGTTTCTTACAAACAGGATGTATTTTCAGAGTGTACATACAGTAACAACCAACTGAGATGAAGTTCAATCTTTGCCAACAGTATCATTATATGTGTTTGCATGCTGTTCAGTATTCTTATATCCATCTTGCATTAATGCTTATGAACCATTTACAACAATGTATCGTTTAGTTTTAAAACACAGCATCTAATGGATCAATGATCTTTTTAGATTCAAGAGCATCATTTGGATTAGAGTTGGAGCTGGAGCCTACATTCTGGCGAAGTTCACTGTAAATCAAATCCTGATTCTCCTACTTTACTGTAAAGTTCCCAAATTACTTGTTCAGACTGAGCCTAATGCTCAGATCCAAAGATCTTCAGGTTTAATGTGTTCTGACTCCAAGAATCAGTTTCTGTGTTTTCTGCTTTCAGCTGATCTTCCCTCACCTGGTGGAGGGTTTGGTTCTGCTCAACATCAACCGCAAACTCCAAAGGATGGATTGATTGGGCTGCCACCAAGGTACCTTTCTTTTGACTGTATACTGTGTTTTGAGAGGGTACAGACTGTATAATCTTACAAATCCATAGCCGCCTTTTGTTTTCTTAAAATAATAATCTCCCTGTCGAATTCCCCTGAGTTGTCAAGTCTGGCCAGCAGTCTGCAACCTGCCTATTAGCTTTTTTTAGTCTAGGAGCATCTTTAGAGGACACCAAACTACACTTGGTAAGAGTTTGCCGTATTTCCTCAATGAGTGACCGGAGCCTTTATTTACCTCAGCTGCAGAAGGTAACAGGCCTTTATTTGAGGCAGGCTTGTTTTGGAGGCAGCCCTTTATTTCTAATTCCCTTTGTTTAATAAGTTTAGTTGGTCATAACAGTATTTTAGTACAAAGCCTCATTTTGATCTGCTCCCGTTGGCCCTGTTAAAGTTACTGCATTACGCTGTTAATAGAAACTCAACACTTACTGTAACCCTTTTAGATTAAAAGCCCTATATCATTTCAGTGGACATACACCTTTCATTTCTTAACGGGCCTTTATTCCGAAATATTTGCAGACACATCATATGCAATAATAGCTGGAAAAAGATCCATTATCCACTATCCACGCTTGTTTTTACCTTGGCCTGTATTTAGGGGCTAGCCTTTATTTGTTCATTCGACCACACCCAAGGCCATTTAACAGGCAGCGTATACCTGGCGTTTAACTGAGTACCAGTTTTTATTTGAGGAAATATGGTATTTTAGACATGTAAACTAGTCTTAGCATACAGAAGAGTGGTATCATCGGCATACATGCATTTTAGGTGTTTAGGCACTTCCACACAACAGCACTGTAGGAATTCTGCAAGAAGGAGGTGTAATACTGGCATAGAGGTGGGCTTGTTGTTTAAGGATTGGACCTATATAATCATCACAAACACCTTTCCAGAAAAGCATGAAAAATCCGCCTTTATAGAAAACTCTATAACTTTGTAATAAGTTGAGTCTAACTGGTCAGGACAGTCACAGATTATTATATCTGCAGGATCTGAGACACAATCTGAGGCTGAACTTTTCTTATCCCCTGACAGGAAATTAAACCAAATCCATCCGTTGCAAGCGCATTGAAACATAGCCGTTAAGTACATACCACTAGGTAGTTTAACTGATACAACATTTGCAGCTTCATCCGTTTTTATTGTTTTTACCATGACAATCTTTACATGATATGACCAAAGTACAAGTATTTTAAATAACCTTTATTCTGAGCGAGACGACTGTTTTTGTGAGCAATTTGTAGTCTCTACAATTCTCTGGTAAATACTGTTTAGTGTCAAATGAGTATAAAGTGAATTATATTAATATGTGGTCTAATGTAACTAATTCAGCAGCACGGTTATTATAAAGCACTTGATCGGGATGCATAAAACTAACAACTTAGAGGTAGAATTTAACCGTTTAATTCCAGACTTAAATCACGCACCTATACTCACTTGAGCATGAGAGTGTCAAGATTTTAACTGCTTAAAACAGACTGAAAATGCACCATTGTGAACAGAATAGTTTAATGGATAATGTTATATGTGGCATGTAAACTTAGGAATAGAGTTATGTCTAATAGAGGAATATTACTGTGCTTAAATTTCCTAGGAATGAATGTATCAAAACCAGACTGTCTCCTAAATAACACTTTCAAAGTGGTCTATCCAGAGAAAGCTCTATTCAATAAGGTGTGATGTTGTACAGAGCATCACAGACACATTAGTGTAAAGTGGCTGAGTTGCAGATCAAAGCTGTGTCAGTTCATATTTATCACCCACTACAATCCACTACATAAACATAATAAGCTAAATAAAGTATTCATTAACATGTATATGCATGTGAATGTAATCATAGGGTGTTCTATTGTCTGAATTGTATCAAGTATTAAGGCATTCTTCATTACCACCTTACATGTGGTCATTTAAATAAAGCCATGGATAAAATCCCCATCATAAATCTGTAAGCCCTCATTCAGACAGACAGACATCTGCCCTGTGTTAAAACAACACAAGGGGCTACATTGGTGGGGGTGTGTTGTTTCACGTACCAGTGAGACAGGGAAATGTACGCTTGCATGTTCGTGATTGGCCAATGCAGTGCCTTGCCAGATGATGTCGTGTTGTGTTTGTTGCAGGAAAGTTGAACCAGGTACAACTTTTTGATCCAAAACGCTGTGCTGTTTCAAATGACTCCTACAGACAAGCTTTGCTTCAACACTTTCTTCAGTAATGAGGATATGAAGGAGATCACCAAGCACTTTGTGGTTTGCCACATTGACGCCACAGGACAGCAGAATGGAGCTTCTCAGTTGCCACGGGGGTATACCAAAACTTTGCCAGGGATATTTGATGATAACCACTAATTTAACAACTATTATTTAATATTATTTAATCAGTTTTTCCTACTTACACAATTACCTTTAGACATTTTTAGTATATTAAAAACGTTCAAATGAAACAAAGCCAATCAAAATTTGAAATGTAGATTTTTGAAACTAACTTTTTTCTTCAGTTCTCACTAAAGCACTAAATACAGTGTAGGTCCACAGTTAAGTTTAGTCTTTTATTCCTGATCAGTTTCTGTAGATTTCAGCGTAGACATAGAGTGAGGATGTTTCTTACAAACAGGATGTATTTTCAGAGTGTACATACAGTAACAACCAACTGAGATGAAGTTCAATCTTTGCCAACAGTATCATTATATGTGTTTGCATGCTGTTCAGTATTCTTATATCCATCTTGCATTAATGCTTATGAACCATTTACAACAATGTATCGTTTAGTTTTAAAACACAGCATCTAATGGATCAATGATCTTTTTAGATTCAAGAGCATCATTTGGATTAGAGTTGGAGCTGGAGCCTACATTCTGGCGAAGTTCACTGTAAATCAAATCCTGATTCTCCTACTTTACTGTAAAGTTCCCAAATTACTTGTTCAGACTGAGCCTAATGCTCAGATCCAAAGATCTTCAGGTTTAATGTGTTCTGACTCCAAGAATCAGTTTCTGTGTTTTCTGCTTTCAGCTGATCTTCCCTCACCTGGTGGAGGGTTTGGTTCTGCTCAACATCAACCGCAAACTCCAAAGGATGGATTGATTGGGCTGCCACCAAGGTACCTTTCTTTTGACTGTATACTGTGTTTTGAGAGGGTACAGACTGTATAATCTTACAAATCCATAGCCGCCTTTTGTTTTCTTAAAATAATAATCTCCCTGTCGAATTCCCCTGAGTTGTCAAGTCTGGCCAGCAGTCTGCAACCTGCCTATTAGCTTTTTTTAGTCTAGGAGCATCTTTAGAGGACACCAAACTACACTTGGTAAGAGTTTGCCGTATTTCCTCAATGAGTGACCGGAGCCTTTATTTACCTCAGCTGCAGAAGGTAACAGGCCTTTATTTGAGGCAGGCTTGTTTCGGAGGCAGCCCTTTATTTCTAATTCCCTTTGTTTAATAAGTTTAGTTGGTCATAACAGTATTTTAGTACAAAGCCTCATTTTGATCTGCTCCCGTTGGCCCTGTTAAAGTTACTGCATTACGCTGTTAATAGAAACTCAACACTTACTGTAACCCTTTTAGATTAAAAGCCCTATATCATTTCAGTGGACATACACCTTTCATTTCTTAACGGGCCTTTATTCCGAAATATTTGCAGACACATCATATGCAATAATAGCTGGAAAAGATCCATTATCCACTATCCACGCTTGTTTTTACCTTGGCCTGTATTTAGGGGCTAGCCTTTATTTGTTCATTCGACCACACCCAAGGCCATTTAACAGACGCGTATACCTGGCGTTTAACTGAGTACCAGTTTTTATTTGAGGAAATATGGTATTTTAGACATGTAAACTAGTCTTAGCATACAGAAGAGTGGTATCATCGGCATACATGCATTTTAGGTGTTTAGGCACTTCCACACAACAGCACTGTAGGAATTCTGCAAGAAGGAGGTGTAATACTGGCATAGAGGTGGGCTTGTTGTTTAAGGATTGGACCTATATAATCATCATAAACACCTTTCCAGAAAAGCATGAAAAATCCGCCTTTATAGAAAACTCTATAACTTTGTAATAAGTTGAGTCTAACTGGTCAGGACAGTCACAGATTATTATATCTGCAGGATCTGAGACACAATCTGAGGCTGAACTTTTCTTATCCCCTGACAGGAAATTAAACCAAATCCATCCGTTGCAAGCGCATTGAAACATAGCCGTTAAGTACATACCACTAGGTAGTTTAACTGATACAACATTTGCAGCTTCATCCGTTTTTATTGTTTTTACCATGACAATCTTTACATGATATGACCAAAGTACAAGTATTTTAAATAACCTTTATTCTGAGCGAGACGACTGTTTTTGTGAGCAATTTGTAGTCTCTACAATTCTCTGGTAAATACTGTTTAGTGTCAAATGAGTATAAAGTGAATTATATTAATATGTGGTCTAATGTAACTAATTCAGCAGCACGGTTATTATAAAGCACTTGATCGGGATGCATAAAACTAACAACTTAGAGGTAGAATTTAACCGTTTAATTCCAGACTTAAATCACGCACCTATACTCACTTGAGCATGAGAGTGTCAAGATTTTAACTGCTTAAAACAGACTGAAAATGCACCATTGTGAACAGAATAGTTTAATGGATAATGTTATATGTGGCATGTAAACTTAGGAATAGAGTTATGTCTAATAGAGGAATATTACTGTGCTTAAATTTCCTAGGAATGAATGTATCAAAACCAGACTGTCTCCTAAATAACACTTTCAAAGTGGTCTATCCAGAGAAAGCTCTATTCAATAAGGTGTGATGTTGTACAGAGCATCACAGACACATTAGTGTAAAGTGGCTGAGTTGCAGATCAAAGCTGTGTCAGTTCATATTTATCACCCACTACAATCCACTACATAAACATAATAAGCTAAATAAAGTATTCATTAACATGTATATGCATGTGAATGTAATCATAGGGTGTTCTATTGTCTGAATTGTATCAAGTATTAAGGCATTCTTCATTACCACCTTACATGTGGTCATTTAAATAAAGCCATGGATAAAATCCCCATCATAAATCTGTAAGCCCTCATTCAGACAGACAGACATCTGCCCTGTGTTAAAACAACACAAGGGGCTACATTGGTGGGGTGTGTTGTTTCACGTACCAGTGAGACAGGGAAATGTACGCTTGCATGTTCGTGATTGGCCAATGCAGTGCCTTGCCAGATGATGTCGTGTTGTGTTTGTTGCAGGAAAGTTGAACCAGGTACAACTTTTTGATCCAAAACGCAGTGCTGTTTCAAATGACTCCTACAGACAAGCTTTGCTTCAACACTTTCTTCAGTAATGAGGATATGAAGGAGATCACCAAGCACTTTGTGGTTTGCCACATTGACGCCACAGGACAGCAGAATGGAGCTTCTCAGTTGCCACGGGGGTATACCAAAACTTTGCCAGGGATATTTGATGATAACCACTAATTTAACAACTATTATTTAATATTATTTAATCAGTTTTTCCTACTTACACAATTACCTTTAGACATTTTTAGTATATTAAAAACGTTCAAATGAAACAAAGCCAATCAAAATTTGAAATGTAGATTTTTGAAACTAACTTTTTTCTTCAGTTCTCACTAAAGCACTAAATACAGTGTAGGTCCACAGTTAAGTTTAGTCTTTTATTCCTGATCAGTTTCTGTAGATTTCAGCGTAGACATAGAGTGAGGATGTTTCTTACAAACAGGATGTATTTTCAGAGTGTACATACAGTAACAACCAACTGAGATGAAGTTCAATCTTTGCCAACAGTATCATTATATGTGTTTGCATGCTGTTCAGTATTCTTATATCCATCTTGCATTAATGCTTATGAACCATTTACAACAATGTATCGTTTAGTTTTAAAACACAGCATCTAATGGATCAATGATCTTTTAGAGTCAAGAGCATCATTTGGATTAGAGTTGGAGCTGGAGCCTACATTCTGGCGAAGTTCACTGTAAATCAAATCCTGATTCTCCTACTTTACTGTAAAGTTCCCAAATTACTTGTTCAGACTGAGCCTAATGCTCAGATCCAAAGATCTTCAGGTTTAATGTGTTCTGACTCCAAGAATCAGTTTCTGTGTTTTCTGCTTTCAGCTGATCTTCCCTCACCTGGTGGAGGGTTTGGTTCTGCTCAACATCAACCGCAAACTCAAAGGATGGATTGATTGGGCTGCCACCAAGGTACCTTTCTTTTGACTGTATACTGTGTTTTGAGAGGGTACAGACTGTATAATCTTACAAATCCATAGCCGCCTTTTGTTTTCTTAAAATAATAATCTCCCTGTCGAATTCCCCTGAGTTGTCAAGTCTGGCCAGCAGTCTGCAACCTGCCTATTAGCTTTTTTAGTCTAGGAGCATCTTTAGAGGACACCAAACTACACTTGGTAAGAGTTTGCCGTATTTCCTCAATGAGTGACCGGAGCCTTTATTTACCTCAGCTGCAGAAGGTAACAGGCCTTTATTTGAGGCAGGCTTGTTTTGGAGGCAGCCCTTTATTTCTAATTCCCTTTGTTTAATAAGTTTAGTTGGTCATAACAGTATTTTAGTACAAAGCCTCATTTTGATCTGCTCCCGTTGGCCCTGTTAAAGTTACTGCATTACGCTGTTAATAGAAACTCAACACTTACTGTAACCCTTTTAGATTAAAAGCCCTATATCATTTCAGTGGACATACACCTTTCATTTCTTAACGGGCCTTTATTCTGAAATATTTGCAGACACATCATATGCAATAATAGCTGGAAAAGATCCATTATCCACTATCCACGCTTGTTTTTACCTTGGCCTGTATTTAGCGGCTAGCCTTTATTTGTTCATTCGACCACACCCAAGGCCATTTAACAGACGCCAGTATACCTGGCGTTTAACTGAGTACCAGTTTTTATTTGAGGAAATATGGTATTTTAGACATGTAAACTAGTCTTAGCATACAGAAGAGTGGTATCATCGGCATACATGCATTTTAGGTGTTTAGGCACTTCCACACAACAGCACTGTAGGAATTCTGCAAGAAGGAGGTGTAATACTGGCATAGAGGTGGGCTTGTTGTTTAAGGATTGGACCTATATAATCATCACAAACACCTTTCCAGAAAAGCATGAAAAATCCGCCTTTATAGAAAACTCTATAACTTTGTAATAAGTTGAGTCTAACTGGTCAGGACAGTCACAGATTATTATATCTGCAGGATCTGAGACACAATCTGAGGCTGAACTTTTCTTATCCCCTGACAGGAAATTAAACCAAATCCATCCGTTGCAAGCGCATTGAAACATAGCCGTTAAGTACATACCACTAGGTAGTTTAACTGATACAACATTTGCAGCTTCATCCGTTTTTATTGTTTTTACCATGACAATCTTTACATGATATGACCAAAGTACAAGTATTTTAAATAACCTTTATTCTGAGCGAGACGACTGTTTTTGTGAGCAATTTGTAGTCTCTACAATTCTCTGGTAAATACTGTTTAGTGTCAAATGAGTATAAAGTGAATTATATTAATATGTGGTCTAATGTAACTAATTCAGCAGCACGGTTATTATAAAGCACTTGATCGGGATGCATAAAACTAACAACTTAGAGGTAGAATTTAACCGTTTAATTCCAGACTTAAATCACGCACCTATACTCACTTGAGCATGAGAGTGTCAAGATTTTAACTGCTTAAAACAGACTGAAAATGCACCATTGTGAACAGAATAGTTTAATGGATAATGTTATATGTGGCATGTAAACTTAGGAATAGAGTTATGTCTAATAGAGGAATATTACTGTGCTTAAATTTCCTAGGAATGAATGTATCAAAACCAGACTGTCTCCTAAATAACACTTTCAAAGTGGTCTATCCAGAGAAAGCTCTATTCAATAAGGTGTGATGTTGTACAGAGCATCACAGACACATTAGTGTAAAGTGGCTGAGTTGCAGATCAAAGCTGTGTCAGTTCATATTTATCACCCACTACAATCCACTACATAAACATAATAAGCTAAATAAAGTATTCATTAACATGTATATGCATGTGAATGTAATCATAGGGTGTTCTATTGTCTGAATTGTATCAAGTATTAAGGCATTCTTCATTACCACCTTACATGTGGTCATTTAAATAAAGCCATGGATAAAATCCCCATCATAAATCTGTAAGCCCTCATTCAGACAGACAGACATCTGCCCTGTGTTAAAACAACACAAGGGGCTACATTGGTGGGGGTGTGTTGTTTCACGTACCAGTGAGACAGGGAAATGTACGCTTGCATGTTCGTGATTGGCCAATGCAGTGCCTTGCCAGATGATGTCGTGTTGTGTTTGTTGCAGGAAAGTTGAACCAGGTACAACTTTTTGATCCAAAACGCGGTGCTGTTTCAAATGACTCCTACAGACAAGCTTTGCTTCAACACTTTCTTCAGTAATGAGGATATGAAGGAGATCACCAAGCACTTTGTGGTTTGCCACATTGACGCCACAGGACAGCAGAATGGAGCTTCTCAGTTGCCACAGGGGTATACCAAAACTTTTGCAGGGATATTTGATGATAACCACTAATTTAACAACTATTATTTAATATTATTTAATCAGTTTTTCCTACTTACACAATTACCTTTAGACATTTTTAGTATATTAAAAACGTTCAAATGAAACAAAGCCAATCAAAATTTGAAATGTAGATTTTTGAAACTAACTTTTTTCTTCAGTTCTCACTAAAGCACTAAATACAGTGTAGGTCCACAGTTAAGTTTAGTCTTTTATTCCTGATCAGTTTCTGTAGATTTCAGCGTAGACATAGAGTGAGGATGTTTCTTACAAACAGGATGTATTTTCAGAGTGTACATACAGTAACAACCAACTGAGATGAAGTTCAATCTTTGCCAACAGTATCATTATATGTGTTTGCATGCTGTTCAGTATTCTTATATCCATCTTGCATTAATGCTTATGAACCATTTACAACAATGTATCGTTTAGTTTTAAAACACAGCATCTAATGGATCAATGATCTTTTTAGAGTCAAGAGCATCATTTGGATTAGAGTTGGAGCTGGAGCCTACATTCTGGCGAAGTTCACTGTAAATCAAATCCTGATTCTCCTACTTTACTGTAAAGTTCCCAAATTACTTGTTCAGACTGAGCCTAATGCTCAGATCCAAAGATCTTCAGGTTTAATGTGTTCTGACTCCAAGAATCAGTTTCTGTGTTTTCTGCTTTCAGCTGATCTTCCCTCACCTGGTGGAGGGTTTGGTTCTGCTCAACATCAACCGCAAACTCCAAAGGATGGATTGATTGGGCTGCCACCAAGGTACCTTTCTTTTGACTGTATACTGTGTTTTGAGAGGGTACAGACTGTATAATCTTACAAATCCATAGCCGCCTTTTGTTTTCTTAAAATAATAATCTCCCTGTCGAATTCCCCTGAGTTGTCAAGTCTGGCCAGCAGTCTGCAACCTGCCTATTAGCTTTTTTTAGTCTAGGAGCATCTTTAGAGGACACCAAACTACACTTGGTAAGAGTTTGCCGTATTTCCTCAATGAGTGACCGGAGCCTTTATTTACCTCAGCTGCAGAAGGTAACAGGCCTTTATTTGAGGCAGGCTTGTTTCGGAGGCAGCCCTTTATTTCTAATTCCCTTTGTTTAATAAGTTTAGTTGGTCATAACAGTATTTTAGTACAAAGCCTCATTTTGATCTGCTCCCGTTGGCCCTGTTAAAGTTACTGCATTACGCTGTTAATAGAAACTCAACACTTACTGTAACCCTTTTAGATTAAAAGCCCTATATCATTTCAGTGGACATACACCTTTCATTTCTTAACGGGCCTTTATTCCGAAATATTTGCAGACACATCATATGCAATAATAGCTGGAAAAGATCCATTATCCACTATCCACGCTTGTTTTTACCTTGGCCTGTATTTAGGGGCTAGCCTTTATTTGTTCATTCGACCACACCCAAGGCCATTTAACAGACGCGTATACCTGGCGTTTAACTGAGTACCAGTTTTTATTTGAGGAAATATGGTATTTTAGACATGTAAACTAGTCTTAGCATACAGAAGAGTGGTATCATCGGCATACATGCATTTTAGGTGTTTAGGCACTTCCACACAACAGCACTGTAGGAATTCTGCAAGAAGGAGGTGTAATACTGGCATAGAGGTGGGCTTGTTGTTTAAGGATTGGACCTATATAATCATCACAAACACCTTTCCAGAAAAGCATGAAAAATCCGCCTTTATAGAAAACTCTATAACTTTGTAATAAGTTGAGTCTAACTGGTCAGGACAGTCACAGATTATTATATCTGCAGGATCTGAGACACAATCTGAGGCTGAACTTTTCTTATCCCCTGACAGGAAATTAAACCAAATCCATCCGTTGCAAGCGCATTGAAACATAGCCGTTAAGTACATACCACTAGGTAGTTTAACTGATACAACATTTGCAGCTTCATCCGTTTTTATTGTTTTTACCATGACAATCTTTACATGATATGACCAAAGTACAAGTATTTTAAATAACCTTTATTCTGAGCGAGACGACTGTTTTTTGTGAGCAATTTGTAGTCTCTACAATTCTCTGGTAAATACTGTTTAGTGTCAAATGAGTATAAAGTGAATTATATTAATATGTGGTCTAATGTAACTAATTCAGCAGCACGGTTATTATAAAGCACTTGATCGGGATGCATAAAACTAACAACTTAGAGGTAGAATTTAACCGTTTAATTCCAGACTTAAATCACGCACCTATACTCACTTGAGCATGAGAGTGTCAAGATTTTAACTGCTTAAAACAGACTGAAAATGCACCATTGTGAACAGAATAGTTTAATGGATAATGTTATATGTGGCATGTAAACTTAGGAATAGAGTTATGTCTAATAGAGGAATATTACTGTGCTTAAATTTCCTAGGAATGAATGTATCAAAACCAGACTGTCTCCTAAATAACACTTTCAAAGTGGTCTATCCAGAGAAAGCTCTATTCAATAAGGTGTGATGTTGTACAGAGCATCACAGACACATTAGTGTAAAGTGGCTGAGTTGCAGATCAAAGCTGTGTCAGTTCATATTTATCACCCACTACAATCCACTACATAAACATAATAAGCTAAATAAAGTATTCATTAACATGTATATGCATGTGAATGTAATCATAGGGTGTTCTATTGTCTGAATTGTATCAAGTATTAAGGCATTCTTCATTACCACCTTACATGTGGTCATTTAAATAAAGCCATGGATAAAATCCCCATCATAAATCTGTAAGCCCTCATTCAGACAGACAGACATCTGCCCTGTGTTAAAACAACACAAGGGGCTACATTGGTGGGGTGTGTTGTTTCACGTACCAGTGAGACAGGGAAATGTACGCTTGCATGTTCGTGATTGGCCAATGCAGTGCCTTGCCAGATGATGTCGTGTTGTGTTTGTTGCAGGAAAGTTGAACCAGGTACAACTTTTTGATCCAAAACGCGGTGCTGTTTCAAATGACTCCTACAGACAAGCTTTGCTTCAACACTTTCTTCAGTAATGAGGATATGAAGGAGATCACCAAGCACTTTGTGGTTTGCCACATTGACGCCACAGGACAGCAGAATGGAGCTTCTCAGTTGCCACGGGGGTATACCAAAACTTTGCCAGGGATATTTGATGATAACCACTAATTTAACAACTATTATTTAATATTATTTAATCAGTTTTTCCTACTTACACAATTACCTTTAGACATTTTTAGTATATTAAAAACGTTCAAATGAAACAAAGCCAATCAAAATTTGAAATGTAGATTTTTGAAACTAACTTTTTTCTTCAGTTCTCACTAAAGCACTAAATACAGTGTAGGTCCACAGTTAAGTTTAGTCTTTTATTCCTGATCAGTTTCTGTAGATTTCAGCGTAGACATAGAGTGAGGATGTTTCTTACAAACAGGATGTATTTTCAGAGTGTACATACAGTAACAACCAACTGAGATGAAGTTCAATCTTTGCCAACAGTATCATTATATGTGTTTGCATGCTGTTCAGTATTCTTATATCCATCTTGCATTAATGCTTATGAACCATTTACAACAATGTATCGTTTAGTTTTAAAACACAGCATCTAATGGATCAATGATCTTTTTAGATTCAAGAGCATCATTTGGATTAGAGTTGGAGCTGGAGCCTACATTCTGGCGAAGTTCACTGTAAATCAAATCCTGATTCTCCTACTTTACTGTAAAGTTCCCAAATTACTTGTTCAGACTGAGCCTAATGCTCAGATCCAAAGATCTTCAGGTTTAATGTGTTCTGACTCCAAGAATCAGTTTCTGTGTTTTCTGCTTTCAGCTGATCTTCCCTCACCTGGTGGAGGGTTTGGTTCTGCTCAACATCAACCGCAAACTCCAAAGGATGGATTGATTGGGCTGCCACCAAGGTACCTTTCTTTTGACTGTATACTGTGTTTTGAGAGGGTACAGACTGTATAATCTTACAAATCCATAGCCCTTTTGTTTTCTTAAAATAATAATCTCCTGTCGAATTCCCCTGAGTTGTCAAGTCTGGCCAGCAGTCTGCAACCTGCCTATTAGCTTTTTTTAGTCTAGGAGCATCTTTAGAGGACACCAAACTACACTTGGTAAGAGTTTGCCGTATTTCCTCAATGAGTGACCGGAGCCTTTATTTACCTCAGCTGCAGAAGGTAACAGGCCTTTATTTGAGGCAGGCTTGTTTTGGAGGCAGCCCTTTATTTCTAATTCCCTTTGTTTAATAAGTTTAGTTGGTCATAACAGTATTTTAGTACAAAGCCTCATTTTGATCTGCTCCCGTTGGCCCTGTTAAAGTTACTGCATTACGCTGTTAATAGAAACTCAACACTTACTGTAACCTTTTAGATTAAAAGCCCTATATCATTTCAGTGGACATACACCTTTCATTTCTTAACGGGCCTTTATTCCGAAATATTTGCAGACACATCATATGCAATAATAGCTGGAAAAGATCCATTATCCACTATCCACGCTTGTTTTTACCTTGGCCTGTATTTAGGGGCTAGCCTTTATTTGTTCATTCGACCACACCCAAGGCCATTTAACAGACGAGTATACCTGGCGTTTAACTGAGTACCAGTTTTTATTTGAGGAAATATGGTATTTTAGACATGTAAACTAGTCTTAGCATACAGAAGAGTGGTATCATCGGCATACATGCATTTTAGGTGTTTAGGCACTTCCACACAACAGCACTGTAGGAATTCTGCAAGAAGGAGGTGTAATACTGGCATAGAGGTGGGCTTGTTGTTTAAGGATTGGACCTATATAATCATCATAAACACCTTTCCAGAAAAGCATGAAAAAAACGCCTTTATAGAAAACTCTATAACTTTGTAATAAGTTGAGTCTAACTGGTCAGGACAGTCACAGATTATTATATCTGCAGGATCTGAGACACAATCTGAGGCTGAACTTTTCTTATCCCCTGACAGGAAATTAAACCAAATCCATCCGTTGCAAGCGCATTGAAACATAGCCGTTAAGTACATACCACTAGGTAGTTTAACTGATACAACATTTGCAGCTTCATCCGTTTTTATTGTTTTTACCATGACAATCTTTACATGATATGACCAAAGTACAAGTATTTTAAATAACCTTTATTCTGAGCGAGACGACTGTTTTTGTGAGCAATTTGTAGTCTCTACAATTCTCTGGTAAATACTGTTTAGTGTCAAATGAGTATAAAGTGAATTATATTAATATGTGGTCTAATGTAACTAATTCAGCAGCACGGTTATTATAAAGCACTTGATCGGGATGCATAAAACTAACAACTTAGAGGTAGAATTTAACCGTTTAATTCCAGACTTAAATCACGCACCTATACTCACTTGAGCATGAGAGTGTCAAGATTTTAACTGCTTAAAACAGACTGAAAATGCACCATTGTGAACAGAATAGTTTAATGGATAATGTTATATGTGGCATGTAAACTTAGGAATAGAGTTATGTCTAATAGAGGAATATTACTGTGCTTAAATTTCCTAGGAATGAATGTATCAAAACCAGACTGTCTCCTAAATAACACTTTCAAAGTGGTCTATCCAGAGAAAGCTCTATTCAATAAGGTGTGATGTTGTACAGAGCATCACAGACACATTAGTGTAAAGTGGCTGAGTTGCAGATCAAAGCTGTGTCAGTTCATATTTATCACCCACTACAATCCACTACATAAACATAATAAGCTAAATAAAGTATTCATTAACATGTATATGCATGTGAATGTAATCATAGGGTGTTCTATTGTCTGAATTGTATCAAGTATTAAGGCATTCTTCATTACCACCTTACATGTGGTCATTTAAATAAAGCCATGGATAAAATCCCCATCATAAATCTGTAAGCCCTCATTCAGACAGACAGACATCTGCCCTGTGTTAAAACAACACAAGGGGCTACATTGGTGGGGGTGTGTTGTTTCACGTACCAGTGAGACAGGGAAATGTACGCTTGCATGTTCGTGATTGGCCAATGCAGTGCCTTGCCAGATGATGTCGTGTTGTGTTTGTTGCAGGAAAGTTGAACCAGGTACAACTTTTTGATCCAAAACGCGGTGCTGTTTCAAATGACTCCTACAGACAAGCTTTGCTTCAACACTTTCTTCAGTAATGAGGATATGAAGGAGATCACCAAGCACTTTGTGGTTTGCCACATTGACGCCACAGGACAGCAGAATGGAGCTTCTCAGTTGCCACGGGGGTATACCAAAACTTTGCCAGGGATATTTGATGATAACCACTAATTTAACAACTATTATTTAATATTATTTAATCAGTTTTTCCTACTTACACAATTACCTTTAGACATTTTTAGTATATTAAAAACGTTCAAATGAAACAAAGCCAATCAAAATTTGAAATGTAGATTTTTGAAACTAACTTTTTTCTTCAGTTCTCACTAAAGCACTAAATACAGTGTAGGTCCACAGTTAAGTTTAGTCTTTTATTCCTGATCAGTTTCTGTAGATTTCAGCGTAGACATAGAGTGAGGATGTTTCTTACAAACAGGATGTATTTTCAGAGTGTACATACAGTAACAACCAACTGAGATGAAGTTCAATCTTTGCCAACAGTATCATTATATGTGTTTGCATGCTGTTCAGTATTCTTATATCCATCTTGCATTAATGCTTATGAACCATTTACAACAATGTATCGTTTAGTTTTAAAACACAGCATCTAATGGATCAATGATCTTTTTAGATTCAAGAGCATCATTTGGATTAGAGTTGGAGCTGGAGCCTACATTCTGGCGAAGTTCACTGTAAATCAAATCCTGATTCTCCTACTTTACTGTAAAGTTCCCAAATTACTTGTTCAGACTGAGCCTAATGCTCAGATCCAAAGATCTTCAGGTTTAATGTGTTCTGACTCCAAGAATCAGTTTCTGTGTTTTCTGCTTTCAGCTGATCTTCCCTCACCTGGTGGAGGGTTTGGTTCTGCTCAACATCAACCGCAAACTCCAAAGGATGGATTGATTGGGCTGCCACCAAGGTACCTTTCTTTTGACTGTATACTGTGTTTTGAGAGGGTACAGACTGTATAATCTTACAAATCCATAGCCGCCTTTTGTTTTCTTAAAATAATAATCTCCCTGTCGAATTCCCCTGAGTTGTCAAGTCTGGCCAGCAGTCTGCAACCTGCCTATTAGCTTTTTTAGTCTAGGAGCATCTTTAGAGGACACCAAACTACACTTGGTAAGAGTTTGCCGTATTTCCTCAATGAGTGACCGGAGCCTTTATTTACCTCAGCTGCAGAAGGTAACAGGCCTTTATTTGAGGCAGGCTTGTTTTGGAGGCAGCCCTTTATTTCTAATTCCTTTGTTTAATAAGTTTAGTTGGTCATAACAGTATTTTAGTACAAAGCCTCATTTTGATCTGCTCCCGTTGGCCCTGTTAAAGTTACTGCATTACGCTGTTAATAGAAACTCAACACTTACTGTAACCCTTTTAGATTAAAAGCCCTATATCATTTCAGTGGACATACACCTTTCATTTCTTAACGGGCCTTTATTCTGAAATATTTGCAGACACATCATATGCAATAATAGCTGGAAAAGATCCATTATCCACTATCCACGCTTGTTTTTACCTTGGCCTGTATTTAGGGGCTAGCCTTTATTTGTTCATTCGACCACACCCAAGGCCATTTAACAGACGCGTATACCTGGCGTTTAACTGAGTACCAGTTTTTATTTGAGGAAATATGGTATTTTAGACATGTAAACTAGTCTTAGCATACAGAAGAGTGGTATCATCGGCATACATGCATTTTAGGTGTTTAGGCACTTCCACACAACAGCACTGTAGGAATTCTGCAAGAAGGAGGTGTAATACTGGCATAGAGGTGGGCTTGTTGTTTAAGGATTGGACCTATATAATCATCATAAACACCTTTCCAGAAAAGCATGAAAAATCCGCCTTTATAGAAAACTCTATAACTTTGTAATAAGTTGAGTCTAACTGGTCAGGACAGTCACAGATTATTATATCTGCAGGATCTGAGACACAATCTGAGGCTGAACTTTTCTTATCCCCTGACAGGAAATTAAACCAAATCCATCCGTTGCAAGCGCATTGAAACATAGCCGTTAAGTACATACCACTAGGTAGTTTAACTGATACAACATTTGCAGCTTCATCCGTTTTTATTGTTTTTACCATGACAATCTTTACATGATATGACCAAAGTACAAGTATTTTAAATAACCTTTATTCTGAGCGAGACGACTGTTTTTTGTGAGCAATTTGTAGTCTCTACAATTCTCTGGTAAATACTGTTTAGTGTCAAATGAGTATAAAGTGAATTATATTAATATGTGGTCTAATGTAACTAATTCAGCAGCACGGTTATTATAAAGCACTTGATCGGGATGCATAAAACTAACAACTTAGAGGTAGAATTTAACCGTTTAATTCCAGACTTAAATCACGCACCTATACTCACTTGAGCATGAGAGTGTCAAGATTTTAACTGCTTAAAACAGACTGAAAATGCACCATTGTGAACAGAATAGTTTAATGGATAATGTTATATGTG
>NW_024402300.1:2500-5000 GCF_016859285.1 Xiphias gladius
TGCACTCTGGCTTTGCCATTCTGATGAATAAATAGTTCTAATGGTTCATAAGGAGAGGCTGAAATCTTTTCCGGCCCATCTCTTACATCCCCATCTACCACCTCAACTCTCTAGTGGTTAAAAGCAAGAAGCAATTTCTCTTTTTAGGGTGAAAGTGGAAGGCCAATCCCGCACAAAGCAATTACTCCAAGTTCTTGTTCACAAACACACACACACACACACACACACACACACACACACACGCACAGAGCGAAATACACAAGTAAGTGTTGATAAAAACAAACACTCACTAGAGCCTTCCTAAATTAACACCAAGCTGCCTCTAATTGCCTTTCCTGCTCAATAACTACTCAAGTAATCAAATATTTCCTGGAGACATGTTGCAACAAAGCAGGAAACACACACACACACACACACACACACACACACACACACACACACACACACACACACACACACACACACACACACACACACACACACACACACACACACACACACGCACACACAGACACACACACACACACACACACACACACACAGACACACACACACACACACACACACACACACACACACACACACACACACACACACACACTCGAAACATTAAACCTTGCCAGCAAACTACCAAACCAGTGCCCTGCTTGATCACAAAATACAGTGAGAGCCTTTTTTTGCCCCATGGCACATAATCAGCAGTACCAAAATAAAGACATTTAACACTGGCAATTGAAAGGAAAAGGAGACTTGGAGAGACAGAAACGAAAGGATGTGAAAGGAAAAGAGAAAGTGAAAAGGGAGATGGAGGAGAGGAGAGGAGAGGAAGGGCAGGAGGGAGTGATACTGCTTCCTAACTCTTTTAAGTTTGTAAAGAGAGTATAAAATAAAGAATCACTTGTATTCCTAAAGACTATGATGTGTGACAGTATTTTTGGGCCAGTACGGGGAAAAAAAAATTCCTACAATGCACCACCCACACACTGTCCACCACTGCGAGAGCCAAGGAGGGTGAGGGAATCGGGAGCGGGGGAGACGGAGAAGAGGGCGAAAGGAGGGAATCAGAAAAAGTAGTGAAAATAAAGTGGAGAAGTAAAAGCATAAAGACTGTGAAGGAAAATTAGAAAATGGGGAAAGATTGGGGATAGAGTGGATGGGGAAAGGGGAAGAAAATGAGATGGATATAGGGGAGGAAAGTAAGACAGCAACCCAAAGTGTGAGAGGATGGGATGGGGGGGGGGTCTGGTGACTACAGGCTCTCTGGTGTCTTCTATCTTTGATCTAAATGTACTTTGGCATTTCTCCTCTCCTCTCCTCAGATGCAATTAGATTCCTCGCTATCCAAGCAGACGCAGATGAAATGGCTGCTTAATGACTTCCTCGGCAACCCGCCCCAGCAACGCAAACCCTCCATCTGGAGCCTCCGGTTTTTCTCCCTCCCTCCGCTCCTCTGTCTCTTTTTCTCCTATATCTCCGAAACCATATTCTCCATATTTCTCACTTTGATTTTCTGTCAGTTTTCCTGTGTATTCTTTAATTTGCTTTGCTTTTCTTGTGTTTTCTTTCTTTTATCATCTTTACTGTCATATTTTCCTATTTATATTCCTTTTTACAGTCATTCCTCCTGAACTTTACTTTTTCTCGCCTTGATTCTTTTCTGTTTTGTTGCTCTTTTTTTTCATACTTCTATTACGTCTTCTACCAAGTGACCTGGATAAGAGCCTATTCTTGATCTGACAAATGTTTTAACAAAGAATACATTTGTATTCTGTAAGATAAGTGGAAAAGGATTTTGGTGAGACAAGCACATTGCTCATAAAATAGCGACTAAGAAAGAAGCCAGTCCAAGAAAGTGAGTTTTGAGGATCAGTGTCCCTTTATTCTATTTTTTTTTTCATCTGCTCACTGCTGTTGTTTTACTGAAACAGGTGATTTTACTATGAACTGTATCCTACCCAACCAGGCACAGTCTTATTTGACCAGACAAAATAACACTGAACAAAATCTGAATTAATGAGGTTACTAATAACAATTTATTATTTTCACACAGTGCAAACACAGATGCACTAAGTAATTAGTGTCATAATTACAGGAAGTGAAAGTTGCACACAAAACATTGCTGGACCCAAAGCAGCATAGTGGTGCACATTTTAAACCTTTAAACTTTACATCACTGCAAACAATTTTTCACAACTTACACGATCGAGGAGGTTTCATAAAAGTCTCTGCTCTCGATTACATTACCACTAATGTCTCGCCAATGCAGGAAGTAGCGCGTGTGTAGGATGTTCATATATAAAACAGCATAGTCAGGGTGTGGCCGAAGAGTGTATTTTGTTCTCTCTGTTCCAGTTCTAGTTGTCAGTGTTTACATTACTATTGTAAAATCATAGTCACCATCTTTCCTTATTTTCTAATTACGTTGCCTGACCCCGACCATACAGTAGCTGCCACGTGTGAGTACGAATGCACAATGTCAAAAATGCTGTCAGTAAAAATT
>NW_024402301.1:0-8000 GCF_016859285.1 Xiphias gladius
AATGAGACAGTGCTGCCACGCTTCATCCATGCATCATTACAAGTTATTTGTGATCTCCACTGTGGAAGAAACATGATAGACCTCAAAGACTGACAAATTCTCTCTTGTAAGTCCTCTGTTTCTCAGGGGCATGCTCAACTGAACTTAAAATTTAAAAAAAGTATTCAGATACATTGTTCCGTCGATAACTGAACATTGCATGGCACTAAATTGCGTCTCGGGTTTATGGATGCCCCATGGGGGTGGGGAGAGAACTGAGGTGGATTTTTTTGGTTGTTTGTTTGAGAGATAAATGACTGAAGCTTTCAATCTATATAAGCTTATTATCTCCGCAAGTGTATATTATAGCAGAGGTCCAGAGGGAGGAAGGTGGATCAAGCCTTTGATCCTACCATTTGTTTGGATCTGTGATAACTGAGAGAATGAGGCAAAAATTGTACTTCATCTCATGCACTACAGCTTATTTTAGAGGGTTATTGTCTCTCAGTATCTGTGCTCAAGTTGGATGATCACAGAAGGACGGGTTGAATTCAGACCTGCAATTTTGGGGGACCTCACTTGGCTTAAAACAAAAAAGACTGAGCACGTACACTCAGCTGCGAGTATAACACCAACGCCATTTCCTCATTTCCAACCATGTCAAAGGGAAACAGGATGTTGTTTCCTTTGCTTTACGGCAGTAAAGTAAAAGAAGACAGCAGTCTTCGGTGTAAAAGTCACTCACATTGTTCATCCATCCATTCACTGTAACCTCATCCTTAATGTTGGGGCCAGGCTGCACAATATTTTGTTTTTTTGATATGGTCAATGTGTCAGATTAGGCGATCATAAAATTCTTGGCGTGACTTGGCTTGCTGTCTTTAGTGACCTTTGTGATACAGAGCTAATTTTTAACGGGCTGACTTCACTGTTCCACTTGAAAGCACTGACGAGGAAATTGCACGTGCTGTATGTGATGATGGTTTTGTGAATGAAAGTGAAGCTGGCCTCATTTCTCATCACGCTGCGGTGAAGGTGGGCTCCATCTGTTTCCTTCTCGGTACTGGCCTGACCAGAGCCGAAAGGTTACCGGTTAACGGAAATGAAATAATATCATTCATCATTGGTTTCTCTATCTTCTGACTACATGGTAGTCCTTTTTATTAGTATGGTCTGAGGCAACCCTTTCTTCTAGAAATTACATTTTTTCACAACTAAACTACACCAGCAAATATTTTTTGTAAGAAGCGTAATCGTTGGCTGGATTAAGTTCAGAGGCAACGTCTTTTTTTTTTTTGAATGAAAAAGGTTTTAATAATTACTGCAGTGGAGTTCCCAGGAGATTGTTGGGGGTGGATGGCGGGCGTACGAAGCAAATGTCTGTAACACCAGAGACCAGGATTTGCATCCAGAGTCCCGCCAGTGATTAGGTTTAGACAACAAAAGGACTTTGGTTAAGGTTAGGGAAAGATTGGGGTTTTGGTTAAATGTAAATAAACACATCATGTCTGAAGTCAGTGTGAACTTTTTCTTTATTAAACCAGATTATCTATGAAGCCAGATGAAACTAATTAGGTTGTCAAACTTCAGGCATTTCTTAAAGAGATAAAGGCATGGATGACCTGTAATATTTTACTTCTTAATTAAGACAAAACTGTAGTTACTGGCCCTCGCCCTAAACACCTAAAAAAAACATGATCTGATAAAACAAGTCTCTTGGACAGCCTTTTTCCATTTGCGCAATATTGTGGAAATTAGAAACATCCTGTCTCCAAATGGTGCTGAAAAACTGCTCCATGCATTTGTTACCTCTAAACTGGACTACTATAATTCCTTATTATCAGGATGTCCCATTAACTGTGAAATGCCTCCAGTTGATCCAAAATGCTGCAGCGCGAGTACTGACAGGAACTGGAAAAAGAGATTAGATTTAAAAGCCCTTAATGACCAAGCTCCTTCGTATCTTAAAGACGTCATAGTGCCCTATTATCCCAATAGAACTGTCCGCTCTCAAAACGCAGTCGTACTGCTGGTTCCTAGAGTTTCCAAGAGTAGAATGGGAGGCAGAGCCTTCAGCTCTCAGGCTCCTTGTCCTGTTGAACCTGCTCCCAGTTTGGGTTTACGAGGCAGACGCACTCTCTACATTTAAGACTGGTCTTAAAACGTTGCTTTTTTTGAGTAGGCTTATAGTAAGGGCCGGCTCAGGTGAGCCCTCGTACTTATGCTGCTATAGGCTGTGGCTACTGGGGAACTCCCCTGATGCACTGAGCACTCGCTCTTCCTCTCTCTCTCTCTCTCTCTCTCCCTGCATTTTTATCACACCACTGCATGTCATTAACTTTGTGTCTCCTCTCTCCCATAGTTTGGCTGTAAAATGTAGATAGAGTTACAACCTCACATTACTTCCACCTTTGCTTCCTGCCGGACAACTGATGATTCACATGACCACTTGGGGGTCCTTGTCAGGTAAATGTTAGCTTTGAAAATATTTTATTTTTCTTGGGTGGAAGTCTCGGGTGTTTTACTACATGTCTACAAAATGTAAAACAGACAGAAAACTAACTACAACAATTGAGACCTACCCAAACTTTACTTGAGAACAGTTTTCGTCCATCACAGGGGTTGATACAATGCCTAAAAGTCTGGTCACCTTGTATTAAAACTACCAGCCAAATAGCAATTTAGTTTAGTGATTGAAATTGCATAATATTGAAAAAGATAATACCATATGAGTTGCCTTTTTTAAAAAGTTTGTAATTGCAAAGACCATCACATAGATACAGTTGGAGCCTCTCAGGCCTCTCGCATCAACTAAGTTGCTGAAATCTCAAATGTACTGGCTAAATGAAAAGTTTAACTACAGAAAAAAATGTTCATTCTTTCTCCAATTTATCACTCCATTGCCCTTCTCTTTCTCTCCACTTCTTTTTTCTTTTCCCCCTTGCATTCTACCGGCTCCCTCTCCACCAGAACTACGCAATCTGTCACTCATGTCTAGCCTCTGTCAAGTTTTTCGGCTAAAACCCCGGTAATCCTGCCATCGCTGAGGCTGTTAACTGCCTAATTACGGAATATATTGCCGTCACAGCCCCCTAATCCTCCGCTCTCATTCACTTTTGCCCATTAAGGATCCCGGGGGATTACAGTAACAATCACACCTCCTTCTCTCTTTGATGGTATACGGGGATTAGTATTAAAATATACAGTGTGTGTCACAGAAACGATGGCATTGCTATCAAGAGAGGGGAGAAAAAGAACTGCTACACCGAGGAAGTCATATATTATAAAAGAAAAGGTTGTCATATATGTATTAAAAGAAAGGTTACACCAGCAAGTTATGTTTCGGTCATAAAACCATATATCAATCTCCTTAAAAGGTTTTCCACAGTGGCAGGGACTATAGAAGTGGAACTGTATGGAATAATCCCGCATCCATCTATCTTGTACTTGGTTTTCTCTCTGAAAATATTACCTGGAATAAGTGGGAATTAGTTCAAAAGTTTCCTGATTCGGCTTGTTTCTAAACTATTACTTGGATCTTTGGAAGGTTGAGAGGAGGAGATAAGTTGCATTATCATAAAACATAACCTTGGAATGGAGCAAAAGCAAAGCCTGTCTGTAATAGGCATGTGGTAACAAACAATTTCTACAGCCCTTGAAGTAAGAACAGCTTCTGTCACTGGACCTGAACAGAATTGAAAAAAATTGTTATATATTGTCTGAGATTTTAAAAATGTCATGCAACATATAATGTCAGTTAATAAATAAATACATAAGTAGAATTGTTCATTTAAATACAATGAAAGGATCTCATATTTATACAATTATACGGTAACCAAAAATCCTGTGGAAAAACCAGGGATCTTTTTGCTGCAGAGAAAATGGTGAGCTGGTGGTGTTGTGTGCTTAAACTGTGGAGTGAACAAATAATATTTCCAAGTGTAATGTCAACGTAATTCTCTTGGTCGTTAGTTGTCCGGGACAGTTTTGTTAACAGATGGTATTTAGTCCTTGCCATGTTCCATGGCAACTATTCTCCATGGCAGTTGTGTTCCCTGTCCGTTCCTTATGGCTGTAGTTAGCGGTTGTTTAAGTCTCGCTGAATATCTCACTTTGGTGACATGCTGTGATATTTTATTATATATTTGCTTTTAGTACTTCCTGGCAGGACAGAACAACATGAAGCCCAAGACTGAACCTGCAAGCCGCACCTTTGTTACAGTTATGGAGTCCCACAGAACTTTTTGGATTATGGGGCAATTTAATTATGCATGAAATTGCATACTGTGGTATCTTCTCTCAGAAGACATTGAGCTTAGATTGGCATATTGCACAACATTATTGTTAGTTGTAGCTGACTGAAAATTTGTTGAAAGCTAATTTCGGGTAACTGTCGAACTAACTGCAAGGAGCCGTCTGCCCCCAGGCAGGCCTTAAGAGCTTTTTATTGGAAGTTATAATGGAAGTGAAAAGCATTGTGATTACAAATCAGAAAAAAAAATTAGGTATCAGAAAACAGAAGTTAGAACAAAAGTAATGTAAAAATGAATTAATACAGTAACAAGAAAACTGGGTTTACAAAAGCACAGAATTGACTGGCTGCCAAATTAGTTACATTGCCTTCAATTTCACTTTGTTCTCTTCTGCTTTTATTGATACACCAACTTTGCTGCCTGAGTCGAGGGTAGAAGCTTTGTGTTTCCACTATTGACACATTGAAAATACACATAAAAATATGTGTAAAATTCACAATTTTACAGCCATTGAAAGTTTTTTTTTACACCCCAATTTGTTCCTCCATGAAATCGACATTATCCGCTTGTTTTTACAGGATTAAAAACATTTTTTAATCTCAAGAACTACCTGCGAAAACACTTTTTCATACTACATTTGAGTTTTAGTCCTTGTTTTCCCCCTCAACTTTCTCAATAAGTTGGATGAACTTTTTTCGTAAGTTAATATTCGTTGTGACAAAGTGGGACAGGGAGATAGAATAGAAGGTAAAAAGGACAAAGACATCATAGCACTAACTGATAGGAGCCACATTAAAGCATCGCTCCTCTGCCTCCCGGCAACATTCGGCGGGAAGAAGGGAACAAAAGAGATGAAGAGGAGAGAAAAGGAGAGGGAAAATGATAAGCCAGCATATCTTTTATTATTTCACAGGTGGAGGAGTTTGGTTATCACATGTGTTCGCCTCCTCTCCCTCCTCCACTCCTGTTCTGTCATTTTTCCTCTCGCATAGACCCTTGTACACGCTCCTTGGTTTTCACCCATCCCCATTTCCCCTCTCCAGCCATCTCCTCCTCTCTCTTATCCACACCTGCGCACTTTCTTGCCCTTTTTGCATTCTTCTCCTCTCTGCTTCATTTGAGCCACCCCTCCCTCCAGTGATGTTACTCTCCGCCTGCCTTTAATCACAGCCAACGACGTGTTGTGTTGAGTTTGTTAACAAGTAGTTGTTGTTTGAATTCTGCAGTGCTGGGAGGGTGATATCCATCTCCCTGCAGCATAATGTGTTAACCTGATTTTACAGACGAAGATAACAGCTCTCCAGGGTTTGTTAGCCATTTTCAGGCTCTCTCACTTGCACAGTTGCACGCACGTGCACTCACACAGACATTGCAAGACTTTCTCTCTCTTATTTTCACACAGTCACACACTCACTTCATTGTTCTCTCCTCTGACACATTAGTTCCTGATTATCCACCTCAGTTCAGTCACAGTCAGCAGGCAACAGGACAAAGAGACCTCATCATCACCACTGTTCTTTGTCTTGACCTTGTAAAAAAAAACAACAATCTTATGGACAATTTTGTTTTTACAATGAGTTTAAATCAATTTATTTCAGAAAGGTAATGTGTGTTCTTGCATGACAACACACAAATGTGCTCTATTTAATGTGAATATAAGTCCTGGGATTCTCTTTTCTCAAATATTTGCCCTGAGGATTTTGTTATGACCCAAAGCCTGGCATTATTATTAAATTCTTGGATAGGGCATGTGGGGAGCCCTCTATCCTTTATATTTCATTTTATATTTCTGACCTTCGTGGATTGTTTCATGAGTGCATTGATTTTCTAAAAGGAAAATCTGTGCTCAAATATTAGAAAAATTAAGAAAAATTTAAACTGTTTTATACTTAAAGCTCTCTGTGGTTAGGGTTAATATATTTGGAATATATGTTTTTAAAGAAAGGAACTCAACAGCATAAAACCACAAATTCATTGATGCAATCCCCTGCTAAATATAGTGCAAAATATATCCATACAATATGTGATAAAAGTTATGGTACTGGAGTTTCCAAAACTTGAACATCTTATTTCGTCCTCCACCTTTGAAAAGTAAAAAATGTATTTGTTTGCTTAGTGAGCATTAACAAATTGTCTTTTCTTTCTTGTCAAAAATCTATTCATCTTGTTCTTCACATACTCACCTGAATCTTGATGCCATGCTAGCATGATTTCAGTCATTTGTTTTCATTTGTTCCCGAAAGGAATAAACCTTTCTCACAGCATTCTGACTAAACACACAGGTGGAAGTGAGAACATCAATTAGCATGGCTCCATGCCAGCAATTACTGCAGTGCAATGCAGCAATAATAATGCATTTAGTTACACCAGTGTTCGACAAGTCAAAACGTCTGCTGTGAAAAGTGTCGAATCAACTTCAGTTTCACTCCCTACAATAGCTCTGTGCTTCCCGTGGAGTGGCATGTTCCTCATTTTGGGATTTATTGCAGTTCATGAATTCATTAGTTTTTACATGTCAGAAAAAAAAAGATTGAAATGAGCTAATCTTTACAGATACTACAGATATACTAGAGATACTCCATGCAGCATTTTGACGACAGTTATTTATTCTTTAGGGATTTTTATGCTCTTGTCACCTGTGTCTTGGTCTGTCAGCATGTTGCTGTGTCTACTGTATGTCGATAATAGATAATATCATTTATATGTCAATAGTTAACACAGTCTTTCCCTGTGTCTGTGTTTTGTTTTTCTAACCATAACCATACCTTAAACATATTTTATTCGGTTTTTGCTAACCTTAACTATATCATAGTAGCCATGTGCAGATATTGTGAAAAGTGAGAATTTTAAGACCAGTGACACTGGATAGAAAAAAAACATGGTGATATTGAATTTCATCCAGGGTTTTCTATATTCTTCCAATATAAACTCTTTTACCTGGTGATAGGGTGAATATAGTCTGGAGAATCTAAGTAATATATTGAAATACAAAACAATATCTCAACCTACTTTGTATAATTTATGTACATACATATATACACATACACATATATATATATATATATATATATATATATATACACATATATATATATACATACACATATATATATATATACATACACATACATATATACACATACACATACATATATACACATACACATACATATATACATACACACATATACATACATATATATATACATACACACATATACATACATATATATATACATACACATATACATACATATATATACATACACACATATACATACATATATATATACATACACACATATACATACATATATATATACATACACACATATACATACATATATATATACATACACACATATACATACATATATATACACATACACACACATATACATACATACATATATACATACACACATATATACATATATACACATACACACATATATATACATATATACATATATATATATATACACACATATACATACATATACACATACACATATATACATACATATATACATACACATATATACACACATATACATACATATATACATACACATATATACACACATATACATACATTTATACATACACACATATACATACATATATACATACACATATATACATACATACACACACATATATACATACATACACACACATATATACATACATACACATATACACATACATATATACACATATACACATACATATATACATATATAAATATATATATACATACATACA
>NW_024402302.1:0-2000 GCF_016859285.1 Xiphias gladius
TTCAACAATATTGTAGGAATTTACCCAGAAAGGCGTTACAGGATACAAGAATGTATCGGAAAATCAACTTGTCAGTAGGGCTAGACCAGTAAAATAAGATTTTTTTAAAGACAACCAAATATCAGTGTCGGCCTCAGTGTCAGACGGTATCAGACTCGCTATACTTGTCAGTTGCTAGTGCAAGTGAAAGAACATTCCTGACAGTCTTGTTAATGAGAGGGATTGGAGGATTTTGGAAAAAATCTACAGCCATGCTCTGTGAGGCTGTACTCAGGCGCGTTGGCGCTTTGACGTACAGGAGAGGCCGACACAGGTACGCTAACATGCTTACATTTCAGTAAAAAACGACAAACGTCAACCTCATGGTGGTGCAAGGCGAAACGTCAGCAGCAACGTTTAGGTGTTTCGAGCCATGTAAACAACTCTCCGCACTGTTACACTACCTTCAAGATCAAGTTCAAATTCATCCTCATTGTCATATGCATTAGAAGCAGTGCATCCCAGTGCACTCTTTACACCAAGCCGTGACCTAGTCATTAGTTTGTTGCGACAGACACCATGATCAAAATTACTTTTCTTTCAATGAAAAAAAAAAATCCTTAAGTGGTGACTTAGATTCATACCAATTGCCTTCGTGGTTTGTCGCTTGTAGGACCGTGTAGCCAAACTCTTCTGCCGCTGGGCCACTGAAAATCTTGGCACCTGCAGTGCCGACGTTGAAGGACTGCGATTGCCAGAGTCTGTCGGCTGGTGGCGGAGAAAGCTGAGGTTAGGGGACAGTGACACTAATAGTTTACAGTATAACAACGTCTTTACAGCATCATATAACTCTCTTTACCGTCGATATTGACCCCGTCAAAGCAGTTGTACCTACTATACCCATTTTCAATTATTGTATATTATCATTATTTTTTGCATTTTTGTGTTTGTGTCTCAAAAAGTTCTAAAACAAAATCGTTATCACCACTCTGCTCGTGGCAAAGAGGTGTTGTGTGATGATTTGTGTTGAGCAGTCGTTTGAGCCATCATGACTTCCTCCTTTGTGTCAATGGGTGGTTTTTGTGACTGAGCTCCGAAACCCACATCAGCTTGACTCACGAGGGCAAGGCAACACACTAAACACACTAAAAAAGGATTTGCAACACATGAAGGTCACACTATTTATGAAGTTTTAAAGATTGCGTTAATACAGATATTGCTTGGGCTGTAACAGCGTGTTTCGTCACAGACACAATCCACCCTCACATAGGGGCCCTCTAAACCCTCAGGACATGGAATGTTCTTGTCTATGAGTCGCTCTGCAATATCAGACCCACAGGCCCATACAGGCAGAGCTCAGCCATCAGCCTGCCTTCCCCTCAATCAGCAGCAGGCGGAGGAATGTGGATGGGTACTGGACTCAGGAGACCTTCACAAGCACTGCCTCCTGCCACGCCTGTTTACCTGCAGCACAGAGTAGCACTTTGCCCCCTCCCGGGGCTCTGCGAACCCCCTACCATTAATGTTTCATTGCGGTTCAGAAATGCACTGTGCATATAGGAGACTAATCGAGAGTCTCTGTCCGGGGGGGTTATGAGACTAGACCGCCACTCAAACTCAAATCGAGTGACTTTTTTCTCCACCGTGAACCATAAGACGGACAGCGGAGCGACAAATCCGGTCTCAATCGGTGCATGTGCGAGTTAACTGTGGACCATAGATGTGATAGCAGATGAAGGAAATCTGCGGGATGATATGAAATCAAATTCAAAACAAAGGGGCTACCAGAGATCATAGTGAGTTGGGTACATTCATGCTGAGAGTACACCCATCCGGTGCCCTTTTCACGTGTGTTTAAAGTGTGTGAAAACACTTAACGATCACCTTCTAAGCTGTAACGACTGACTAATAATATTGATCTACCCCAGTCTCATTAAAAAAAAACTGTATAAAACCGTCGCTACTCGTGACGAGATGATTTGTATCTTTTTTTTTTTTTTTTTTTCTACTGTTTGGGACCT
>NW_024402303.1:0-2000 GCF_016859285.1 Xiphias gladius
ACACTGGTTTCATTTTGAATTTTATCCCAGTATTAAAAAAAAAACATAGCTCCAAATTAAACAATTGTACTGTTGCCAATGTTTAATTCCTTGCATCCAAATTATTGGAATATGGATATCCTTAACATTACACTGTTCACTAAGATTATAAATAGCGAAACATCTAGGAAAAGCTTCACTCTCGGTGAGAAAACAGTCTAACATAGTGGAGCAAGGCTAAAAGTAGTGTTTTTGAAGATGAGTAATTCTTTCACTTACGAAACCACTATTTTATATAGTTGTAATAACACAATTAGATATAATAACCTATATAGAAAAAATAAGTAAGAAGAAATGTTCAACCTTCTGAAATTTTTTTAGTCTTCTTTTATTATCTCTCCTTTAGCATGGGCATATTTATATAGCCTCACCTGGGTCTGCTGCTGTAAAAGGTGTGCCATCCTCTGTGTAGAATGTAGGTTCATTCTGAGAGGAAAAAAAATGCGTCAAACAGAAATACAGAGACTTTTAAGCCTTGGCCTCTGACAACCAGTCAAGGGACAGTTTACATCCATGTCTGTCCAAACTCATATAATATATGTAATGAAGACTTTGAGGGAATTTAATAAAGGTATTAAGTGTGTTTAGACATTATTAGCATATGTATTCTTGGGTTATTGCAAAAAACGTCTTTGACCTTTGCCCAGTAAAATCTAATCAGTTCATCCTTGAGTCCTAGCAGACATCTGTGCCAAATTTGAAGAAAGAGATATCACATTCACCAGAACGGGATGGACAGACAACCCGAAAACATAATGCCACTGGCCCCAGCTGTTGCCGGTGGGAGGCCTTTAAGTGAGGAGTATGGTACAGTTGACACTCACCATGAAGTAGTTGGGGTCGTTGTCTGGTGTGGCGTTGCTAGCTGCTGGAGCGGTACGGACTCTGCCCCAGTCACTGGATCTCAGCTCAACAAGTTTCAGTAGCATCTGTCTGATATCCCTGAGGAGAAAAATGCTCAAATCAGAATGTTCACTGCAGCGTGTCTATGAGGGTTTAACTCTGAACTTTTCTGCTTTTTGGCACCTCAGCCTGTTAATAGCTGACTATTCAATGAACGAACATGTTCCTTATGTTTTGTGTGTTTATTTGTGTGTGTGTGTGTGTGTGTTACAAAGCTATCTGTATACATTAGAAGAATGTTTCAGTCTTTTTAAACCTAAAGTTTCCTTAAGCATACCCCCTTGAGTAGCAGCTGCACACAAAAGACCATATTGATACACGCACCTGCTGCAGGTGGCATCCAGTAGAATAGTTTTTATTCTTTGGATCAGTTCTTCCATGTGTGGTTGTCCACTCTCTTTCCACGCATCATCCAGAACAGAGCCTGTAAGCTTTAAATTCAAACACATTCTCATTACCTCCCTAAACGGTAAAACTACTTGGAAAACTTGCAATACAAATCAGTAAATGTGTGTAGTTGAAATTTGAAACCTTTAGCAGTTTGACAGCACAGATGACGTTTGCATCCACAGGATTTGAAAACAGACTGCTCATCAGTTCTTTCAGAGCAGTGAGGAGGATCTCTGCTCTATTTGGAGGTCCTTTTCCACTCTTTATCTGAACAATCATTAAAACAAATCAAATTGACATTAATGTCAACAAATGACTGATTGACACAATGAAAAGGTGGACAACTTGCCGAATAGTGTTCTGGTGTTGGAGGTTTATAACCACAATTTTCAAAGTTGGCCCCTCCTCCCTAGATCCACAACATACAGTATAAAAGGTTGACAGCTGTTGAACTAATCACCACAACACAGCAGAGTGCACAACCAGCAGCAGCATCAGAAATCCTAAACCTATGGCAGCAATTCAAGCAGAGTGTACCAAACCATGCATGAATCAGACATGACAAAGTGATACATAATGTGATAAAATAAGTATGTGTTTTATATTTTTTTAACGACTGGAAAGCTGCCTCATCAGTCCAGTAAACTGCCACTAACGCAGCACAAATA
>NW_024402304.1:0-9000 GCF_016859285.1 Xiphias gladius
AGAGGCAGGGTGGCATAGCTACTGGTGGAAAAATAACAAGTCCAAAGAGAAGCTCGGTACTTACTAATAAGTATGACAGTGAAGAGGATGTTTCCCCAGAGGTACGCCATCGTCGTCTTTATTCCATTTGTGTGAGGGTGTTAAATGAAGCCGCCGCACTTGTCCAAGTCGGGGCTGCAGCGTCGAGGGTCCGGAGGGTGACGCACCGGACGGAGTTTCTAAATAAGGACTTGTGCTCTTCCTCTTACCTGCTGGTGCGAACGTCGAAGTGCCGCGAAAGGGCGTGAAGTGGAGGCTGAAATAAGGTCTGGCTGGCGAGAGGCGAAGATATGTGAGAGGAAAAAAAAAAAAAAAAAGAGCTTCAGATGAATGTTGTCTCAAGTTTAAAGTCCAATCCACTTGACGCTTTAAAAAAACAGAAGCTGTAATCTTAAAAAATCCAATCTAAGTTCAAATGGAAGCAAATGTAAGGTTCAAAAAAAAAAAAGAAAAAAGAAAAGAAAAGTGTTCAAAACAAGTCCACATCCATCAGCCCTCACTGAAATCTGCTTAAATCATCATCCCGGAGCCACATCCTGAGTGGACACACAACTTAAATCAACAGATGTCAAAAAAAAAACAACACATTAATAAACAGCTAAAGACGAGAGACTTGTCTCATCTTTCGTCCCCCTGAGCCCTATAATTTCTGTATTTACAACTCATCGCTGAGCAGAGAATAACGGCTTTATTGCGAGATATGCTGGAAGAATAACCAAGTAAAATATTGTTTCTTCACGGGAAAACAGTGACATAACAAATTTCGTTGGAACGTCTTTAAAAGGCTGCGAATGAAAAGGGCAGGATGGTGGACGAGTTGAAAGGCTTCATTTTCAATGAGTCGGGTTCACGGCGGACAGTTCTTTAGTCATTGGAAGTATGACTCAGGCTCCGAGAGGAGTTGTGTAAAATCTCTTCTGTGGCTCTGGAGAAAGAGTCCGAGGAAATAACCCCGATGACATCAGCTGCGCCACAGATTTTGAACAGAAAGCCTGCATTGTGAACTGGGGTTGTGGAATCCGAAAGATGTGGGCATTTACCGGGCATGGAGGGTCGTACGAAAAAGATGCCTTCGGTTGCATGGTGGGAAATGTAGGATCCAGCGCTCTTTGAGCTTGGCACACGCAGTCAAAGGGGAGCGAAGGTCAGCATATCTCAGCCTCTGCTGCTACATGTTTGAGCATTAAAAATGTAACCTCTCTTTACTTCACTGAGACTCAAGCTGTCGATTTGAGGAGCCTCACGATCACATTCACACAGTTACACCCGGAGGCGGCACAGCACAACCAGATACTGATCTGGTGGACAGTGAGGAGCTCTACCGGAGCGGCTGGGAGAGGCCTGCTCAAGAGCACCTCAGCGGTGGTGATGAGGGAAGGGGCAAGCACCGCTCCTCACTTTCCCCACCCAGGTTTTTTTCCTGCGGGGCGAACCTGCAAGGAGTCGAAACCGGCTGAGGCCGACGAGCTTACTGTCTAACAACACACATGAGTTGAACATCACTTGCTATCTCCACCCTGCCAAGTAGGTCACATCAAATCTTAAATCCCAATTATGAACTTGGGTGTACCCTATGCGTTGCACGACTTCTAGGCTTTTCACATCATCAACCACAAAAAATTCATTAAAGGTTCTCAGTCGTCTTCAAAATCGGCCTTGCAAACTTCTGTATTCAATGTGAGCACAGCAAGGATTTGTGGGGCAAACGCAAACCTTGTCGAGAGCTTGAACACACAGTTTCATAGAATGCCTGATGCAACTGTAACCTCACCTATTCACCGTTATTGGCTGGTCTGCTGAGTTAACTTGGGGGCTGAGATACAATGAAGCAGCAAAATGATCCGTAATCAGACTTCAGAACCCAGGTACACTGTACGTCTTTGGGGAAGCCAGTAGTTCACAGACTCGCGACCCACAACTACAACAGCTATGTGTTTCAGTTAAGTCAATTCACTTGAGGGGGGGGTGGCCTGGGAGAAACAACGCACAACCTTATTCAGCAGCTGAATCAGTACGCTCTCTCCTCTATTTGTGCAGTCATGATTCGCGCGTAAGTCATCGTGGTGAGCCAGAACACCTTGAGAAATGAAAATGAGCAAAGTCAAGCAGTTGTGTGGTAGTAAGGCAGAGTAGTTCCTGGAAAAGGCTTGTCTCTTTTTTTTTTCCTGATATTTGTGTTGGCAAAGACCTGCTTTGAGAACCTAAGCCAGTCACTTTTTGCAAATGTGAAAAAGGTACAGCATTTTTAAGTACGTTATTTCACTAACAACACTGCAGAGTTTCAGGCAGCTTACTGTGTTAAATCATGTTGAACAATCTAAGGAAGGATCTTGAACCGCCAGAGCCTGTGGTCTATTTTCCTGTCAGGCCCCCTACATAATGGAGCAGTGTGGGCACGTCATTAAAAAATCCCCAGTGAGGAGGAACATGAATCATTTGAAGTTGGTGTGGAAGTTTGGGGACAATTTATAATCACAGGACAGGCCTTTGTCTCTTTACTATTTATTTTAAACAACGCTTTTGATGGCATCTAGCCAAACGAGCGTAAAGGTAGTTTGTTTTTACTGTTTCCTCAGATTTTTAAATATCCAGCTCTGATTTCTGCTTTCTGTCACAACTCTAATACGATAACACTTTTTTTGGCGGTGCCAACAGAATTGAAAAATGGCATCTAGAGGATTAAACAGCAACATGCCTTTTCACAAGTTTCCCTTTGTGTTTGGATTATCCACAAAACATGCTGTTTTCACTGGACTCCTTTCTACTAGAGAGATAGAATTAAAAGACTTCATAGCGACGTTAGCGGTTTGTGGAGTTTGTGCTGCTGTATGATGCGTCTTTTGTAGAGTGTGTTTCCCCGTGCGATGCAACACCACCACAACACACCTGAAGCCACAATGAATATCACAGAGTTGAATCAACACCTTTCTGGCACAAACAATAAAATATTACAAGCTGAACAAAACAAGCCCCATAAATGCACTATTCATTTTAGGGCTATGCCATTATATTTTACAGATATTCATGTTATGAGTTCATGTTATGAGTTCACTTCAGAAACATCATTCGACCTTTGGACACAACAAATTTAATGGCAATGGCAAAAGCGAGAAATCGCACTTTCACTGAGGCATCGTATCAAAAATCATGAATGAAAGTTTCTTTGATTTTCCTAAAACAAAGTCATTGTCATTGCCTTTCTGTTGTAAGTAAAGGGTTCTCAAACACATCTTCAGTCTTAGGTTCCATGTCATCAATAATAGAGTTTCTGGTCGTTATAAAAAATATTCAGTGATTCAGACTCACATATTTTGTAGCTATAGCTTTCAGAGGAATGTGTTCCCATGAAGGAATATATTGCCTTTTTAGTTCTTTTGTTACTGATGACTAAGTTTAAAAGCCACATTATACAGTATAATGGTGAGACATGAATACAGAAACACACTCACAAACTTCTGGGTGAGTGGACTGTAGCATGGAGCTAATCCCTCTTTCACACCCATCTGCTGACCAATGGGAATCTAAGGCCCCGGTTTTCCCTGTTGCATTGTGAGCCAGACAGTCACATCCAGCAGGCTCAGAGGGGCTCACGAGTCAATGACTGCACACAGACACAGTGGTAATGCGACTTCTGGGTGAAGTTACCATCCTGTCATATGAACAAAGACTGAATTTCAACCTGTGGGGAGGCTCTGGTTTTTTTTTTGTGTGTTTGTTTGTTTTTTTGTTTTTTTATGTGAGCAAGATGTTCCGTTATCTTCCGCATGTCATGGGTTGCCACCCAGTGGTTTGCAGATTAAGATAATCAGCCTTGTGCAATGTGCTTGCCAAACAGCCTTATGGATGACACATACAGACACACACACACACACACACACACACACACACACACACACACACACACACATACATTCAAAATGCACTCACATGCAAATTAATATTATTTCTGTTTTCCCAAATAATGAAAAGACCAGATATATCAAATTTACGGCAGAACAGTATGCAATGAGAATTCCTTGGTCTAGACAAGTGCCACAGTTTTTTGTTGGCGATAAATTGGATACAGACTTGTGGGAGAGCTTTCCATTTTGGTAGAAAAATGGTCCTCCATCCATAGTATTGACAACTGGCGGATGTCATCAATTTACTTAAAGCTCACTGCAAGGCATTTCAGTGAAACAGTATGCTAAATACATGATATCTTACATGATGGGAAAACCACATTGAAGTATGCATGACTGATTTTTATTTTTGACACTCAGTGTGAGAGCGGGGTGACACGCAACAGAGGTCCCAAACAAGGCTCAAACTAGGACTGTAATGGGTAAATGACACACATCTCTCATTACTGGGTCATCGGGATGCCTCAGAAAACTGTGCCCCTGATAGACATAAAATAATTATAGACTGTATCCACAGCACAAAATACAATATTCTTAAATGTAACTCAAACGTCTTACTATTTCAATATATGCCTGGTGCTGACACTTACAAAGCAAAATAGAACTGCTTCCTTGTAGGGTGAAAAATATCTGTGGTGTGGCATTGGGGTTGAAAGAATGTCATGGCGTGACTGTCATTTTCCTGTCAAACTAAAGAAGCTACTGAGCATTTCCAAGCTAATCTTGAACACACATAACACATTTCTGACATGACAAATAACTTCCTTTTCTTGTCTTTAGATGGTGTCTTTACAAAGACATGCGTGCTTGAGATTACCGAGGTTGTCATTTTTAATGTTTGGACTCTTTGGGGAGACGAAGGCAGAAGACGTGAAAAACCATCCTGTTTTCAATCAATCCATAGTTGCTACAAGAGGCCTACTTGATGTGTTTTTCTCAGTTGAAACAGAGCGTATAAAATATTGGGTTGCTCTAGTGCTGCTTGTAACACTTCACACTAATCTAAAACCAAGTGTAAAAATAATTTAATCATTTACTCAGTTATTGATATCATCAATTTAAAGTCCTTTAATAAAAATTTTACAGAAGTTAAAATAAAGACAAATTGTGGTTAAATGTTACTTAAGTATCAAAAGTCCTGAGTTTAATCACTGATGCAGTTTCTTTACAACATATGACTGCTGACTTTTATAACATTACTCAACTTGGTCACCAGGTGGTGGCAAAGGCTAACACAAACTCTGTACATTTTAACACGCTCATACTTGCTATCTGATGTTTATTTGTAGGAAATTGAAACACTGACACTACCAGTTACTCTATTTTTTTTTTTTTTTTTTTTAATTACCTAGCATTATAAACATTTTTAAGTCCTGGGTCGGTAAAATGAGTTGACTTTTAGCAAACCTTAACCACTTAAAAAAACCTGACAATATTTTAACAATTCTTTTCAACACCACCAAATTTCATCCACTACAATGCTCATATAGTTCAACAGCTGAAAACCGCAGAACAGTTGAGGTGGTTTAAAACCAAAATACACCATGTAATTAATTTTTAAAAAATGTGCATGTACATGTTTATACATAATCGATAACTATTATTATACAAATTTGTATTATTTGTGGTGAAAAACATACGTTAGTCAAGGTTTGCAGAAAACAATGGCTAACTGGATAGTCTGACTGCCTGAAACCTGTGAACTAAATCAGCCCCGTCTTTACACGCACTTATTTACTGTGAATCCGCAAATAGGAATAGCTCTGCACAATTCTTCCAAAGAACTGTAAATTCTGTTTGACTGGCAAATATTTGCATAATGTTTATTCTTGATATTCTCGAGACACATTGTACATTTCTGAACCTTGGTAGGGTGCTGTCCTGGTGACAGCAGGTGGTGTTGCAGAGTAGGGGCCTGATTGGATCAAATTCAGTGTTATGAATAAAAGATGTGCCCTTTTTTTCTGGACAGTGCTGCACAGAAAGATTTGGATCTGATTGGAAATTTGTAGACAGAAAATGGTGAGACTAAGTCAAGCATAGGTAACAAGTAAACAGGATGGACAGAATCATCATTTTAATCTCATTTACTGATAAAAGATTAAACAGTCAATCAGGTGTCGGTTCAGCTCTATTACTAATTATTACATTCAAATGCATTTTGATTATTTTTCTCACCCCAGTTTACATACATTAGGGGGTATACAGGGACAGACATTTGGAGCACATCTGAATGTAATGCAGTCCACTACAACACCACCACTAAGTCAAGCATCAAAACTTATTAAAATGTTTAATCACCACCTCTCTAACAGAATCAACAAAAACTCATTATTAGAAGCTTAAGTATTTTGCATTATATTTGTATTAAACTGCTCTGGTGCCATAAACTGCTGACTCAGTGTAACCGTGTCTTAGCTCACAGTCGTCACATGATTTGACCAAATTCAGGATGTGGCTCACGGTGTATCCCCTGTAACTCAAAAAGGCTCACACACAAATCAAGCAAATAAAATCTCACATTATAAAGAATTTATTGCAGGCAAACATTACTATAAATAATATTTACAACCTATAGAACAACATTCCTTTTTTATGGGCTCAATGGATTGCTGGTAAACAGTCTTTTAGTCTTTCAGGGATAACAATAAATTATTTTTGCAGTTGAGTTATGTCACACTGACCACTGCAAACTGCAAGATGTGTTGATATTTAAAGCTACATTCAGCAAATAAACTGGATTTAGATGCACAGCATTCTCAAGATTGTGAATCAATTACTTAAAATTTCTTAAAATATTGACTTTAACCCCAGAAAGAAATTGTTAAAAAGCTGTTTTGTCTATATTCATGTCCCAGTTTGTGACTGAATTTAAGTATTTGTTTCTGATAATGATATAATGCATTTTCTAAACTGCACAGCCTTTCAGAGTTCCTGACCACTTAAGTGAATTGCAGCCAGATTAACACCTGAATAGCCTTGAATAAAGTGTGTAATATTGGCAACCTGACAAGAGACACAATGTCACGACAGTGGAGATAAAGGCTGTATATGCACTTTATGTAGGTATGTAGTAAAAACATACCACCTCACCCATCTACAGTGCATTTTACATGAAGATAATGCAGTTGTGACGATGATTTGAGTTTTTTGACCTGTACCTTATGCACAGGGTATTAATTAAAATCTAATAAATTTTGCACACAATTTGATGAAATTTATGTCTTTCACAAAATAACTCTAAAAAAACCCACAGCACACCATTTCCCTCTTGGCGTTTAGTTCAGGCGTAAAAGAAAGAAATTGCTGAAAGAAATCAAAACAACAAAGAGAGAACTATCATGTCCAAAAGAGTCTTTATACCTTAACATTTTGAACAATTATCCCATTGATTGTCCCCATTTTCTAATCAACACTGACAGAAAAAAGTGTCAGAAGTGCAACTATGAACAGCTCTTTTTGTTAAAATGCTTGTTTGCAGTAAAATAAAAGTCTGAAAGTATCTTCTGCTAATTTCTTTTGCTTTTCAAGTTTCCAGCAAATTGAGTGGGAGAATACTGTATGTGCCTGTTGAGTTTCACAGATTTTCACTCTCACGTCATTGCTGTCGTTTCCTCTCTGATTCTAAACAAAAATTTTCAAAAGCTTCTTCTATCTCTGGCTCCATCTCATCTTCAAAGTCGTATCTGTGAACACAACACAGTGAGCGAGTTAGAGGCATCGATGTTCCCTTTTAGATGGTCAAGACATGTGTGTTCCTCAATGTAATAGATGGTTTGTGTAACTAATATCAACATGACCTACAATTTATGGAAGTAATTGCCATTTACACAGACCCACAAAAACACAAGCTCACAGACACACACAAACACATAGACAGAGACACACACATATCTGAGAGAGGGGATAGGAGCAAGTTAAGCCCTCTTTCACATCCAACTGCTGACTAAACTGAATCTGAGGCCATGGTCGACCCTGTTGCATTGTGGGCCAGTCAAACACATTCGCCAAGCTCAGGGGCCAACAGGTCAGTGGCGGTCATATGACCTGTGTGAAGCTGCTATTCAGTCACATGACTGAGCATATGCCAGCATAGTCGTACTGATGAACTTTACAGATTTGGGTCTAAATAAAAGCATGGTGATGATTAACCCAGGTAATTACTGTAACACCAGTCTATTCATGGAAAATCCTCTTCAAAATGCAACAAGTACTGAAATTATCCCAATTCATTAGTTCGACTTCATCCTTAATAAATGTACTCCAGCAGAAATGTATGTATAATATGAAAAATTCCATTCACTGAAACACTCAGCGTCTGTGTCTAAGAAGGAGAATGGAATATTGCATTAATGCTTTATAGGCATCTCTGTTTTACACTAAGATTTGCAATTGTACATGTTGTTTGTTTGTACTGTAGAGGCTTTTGTTTGCTAACAAAACCAATAAAATTATTAATTATTAGTGGTATTATTCTGAAGGTAATGCCGGTCTGTGTGCCACCTGAGGCACCACTGAATGTTCAAAGCACATGGAGACACTGAACTGGCTAATTTGATCTAATGTTAATGCAAAGACACAGGTATCCATAGCAACAAACATCAACAGGTCCCCCAGTAAACTGACCTAAATGAAAGGCATGTATGGCCCATCTATATTATTTTATCTCTGCAATGTGTACTTACACTTCATTTCCATTTTCTCCATAAATATCATGAAAATAGTCCTGCCTGTCCAGGATCTCTTGGTATTTCTCAGCATATTCTGTAAAAGCAGCGAGATGGACATTCAGGCACAAGAGAGCATGCAACATGGTTGAATATATTTTCACTTAAAGTAGGACTGGACTGCTTTTTTTAGTTGTGTATTTGGGGAATAACACAATATTTAAATATATTGAAAGTACATTTAAGAAACATGTTTTTCTTTCAATTATCTTTCATATAAGTGTAAAGTTCTGTCTGCCTACTACTTTCATGTTGCCATTGTAAAATCCCAGAACTTATTTCTTAACAATCAGCAACAATAACACTGCACAAAGTGAAGACTATTTCTATAA
>NW_024402305.1:0-2000 GCF_016859285.1 Xiphias gladius
GGAAAGTCAGTCCAGTGATAACAACTGGTCGTATTATATGGGGGTGGGAATCATACTGCCTTAAGTTTAGAATATTTTAACATTGATGAATGAATCTCCATGTTTAAATATTATTATTTAGTTGTCTTAAATTGTCTATTAAGCGTTTTACTTGATTTGGGATTTTGATATGTTTGGATCAAATCTCATTGAGAGACATAAACTCCTTTTAACTTTTTTCCCTATTTTTTTTTTTCATTTCGATTTGTTAATTTTTTACTTTAGATGTTATTCATTCACTATTTTCATTGTGTCTCCCTCATAGGTTACCCACAGCATGTATGGCTTATTGGGTTCATTTGTAAATTATTTGATAATTGCCCCAGTTGGTGGTGTCGACAACACAAAATCTATCAACAAATGATGGAATAATGATCACTCTGTATCTTTGCAATTTGTTGCTGTGTGGGGGAGCTGACCAGAACAACTTTAACAATGTGCGAGGTGTAAATTGCCTGTTTTTGCAAATACACTGTGTACCGCAAACATCTTTGAAGACAATGACATACAGTATCCGTATTCTGAAATACAGTAAAAAAAAAAAAAAAACAATCATGGATATTTAGACTTTTTTCATGACACTGTGTTACAGATGTTTGCGTCCTAGTGTTATATATAATTTAAAATTTCATGCCGTGAGGATGTATAGTATTGCTTTGTATGCTGATAATTCATGTGTTAAATAGCTTTTTTTCACGGACTGGCACTAATTTCTTGGCCCTGCTCCTACAAGCCCTGTTCTCACAAGCAACCACAACCCAGTCACAGCCCCAAGCCAGACAAACTTTGGAAAGTGCAAGCTAGACAACGCCTCACTCCAACCAACTCCTGAGTTTAGTTTCACCTATGGCCACTCTTCCCACATGCATATTTCAGTTAAGACACAACTTCAAGAGATACTGGTTGCACTTGTAGTGGTTTTACTTGTTAAAAATGAAAGGAGAAGTAGAATTATCATTAATTTTACCACAATGGCATCATTGAAGGCAAATGATTTTGAAGGTATATCTACATATTGGGAATAAATGAGTGCAACGATGTGATAAATTGATTTTGGTGATTTTTTTGGAGCGAATGTTTGAAAAGTTTGCTTAGTTCACATTTTTGCAGGAACCACAGCTAACCTTTGTCTCCTTGCTGTGTCTACATGAGCAAGCAAGATATTGGTGCACACACTAAGGAAGTACAGTGTACTTTGTCTCTCCTACGAATGCATATCAGTTGTTGAGTGGGATTGATTTTATAAGGAAATGATGCTGCAGAGCGCAGTGTCGCTCAGACTAACTGTGGCATACAAAGTGGAGGCAGATGTTCCCCTGACATTGCAAATTATTATTCCCATCTTCACCCCCGCCCGTTGATCAAGATCCAAATTCAGATCCAGATTCGACCCCAACGTCTCAATTCTCTCCCTGAGCTCCAGCTTTAACTTCACCTGGGCAGCTGGATGTGGGTATAGCAGCTGATTTAATGACGTGTACGCACAGTCCCTACTGAATAAGTCATCCAGCCTCTGCTTACACACCTATAGTGCTCATCTATTTTTTAGTGAAGGGCATTTCTCTGTCTTTCCTTCCCACTCCCAGTCTGTCTGCTTGTCCATGCGTCTCTGTCTTTGTGTCTCTTTGTCTGTGTGTAAAGTGTGTGTGAATAGTATGTTCTTTTAAGGCCAGTGAGCTGCACTCGGCTACATATTCTGGTATCATTGTTGTTAGAGTCATTCTTATTTTCTCTGGATTGTTCAGGGGTTGTTTCTGTTGCATTGTGGTTGTTTGTCGCTGGTTGGGGGTGAATGGCTGAAAAAACACAGTATCTGCATTTACTGCAGGCCTTGATAACAGCGGGATAATTCCACCCATTGAAGAGGAGTGTCAAAACAATCTGATTCTAGTTTATTATCTCTTGATACATTGTAGTTAGTATTCTGTTTTATCCACAGTGGTACAGTGGAAGCACATTTA
>NW_024402306.1:0-3000 GCF_016859285.1 Xiphias gladius
TCTTTTTTTCCCCAACGAATAATTTATTTTAATTACATTTACCTGTCAATACTTTTGTACTTTTACATAAGTGGGATCTTGAAGGCAGGCCTTTTACAGGTAATGGAATATGTTTAATGCATTGTACTGGTACTTTTAATTAAATATAGGATCTAAATACTTCTTCCACCCCGGTAACCATTTATGTTACTTCAACTGTAGGCCCCTCGCGCCGCTGTCAAAATGCAACTACAAGGACCATAATGCATAGCAACGAAACAGTCATTATCATGACACATCTTCAATATAAGGAAAAGCTTCCTCTTTGGAAGAGTCTTATTTGCTAACCTTGGGGAGAGGTTGGCTCCTTCTTACGGTTAGCATTTTGAGAAGTAAACAAATATTTGTCTCAGCAAGCAGAGACTGTCGGGCACTAAATATATACTATAATTGAGCTACAGCTAGCCTTCTAGCTCAGGAGCTTGCTAAAAGGGAGCTTAACAAGCTAGTGCGCGCTAACGCTAGCCAACTGACGAGACCGAATCCGTAACATTTAACGTCAGAGCTACATTTATCAAAAAGAACAGCTGAAAGGGAAACTGTTGACATTATATCTACAGGACATGTTACAAAGCAGCATCACACGGTAAGTAGTTAATTAGTTTCTCTAACACTGGTCGTTTTACGGTGTTTCTTTTATAAACTGCAGATGACTAGCTAAACTTGACAGCTAAGTTAGCGGTATGGTTCGAGGACTTGAAACACCTCTCGCCTCACCTTTGCCTGTCATCTCAGACAAAAATTAAATTTAGATTCAATTTACATCGGATGACCAAAAATTGTGGAATATAGTTTAAGATTACTAGAAAGTTTGAAATTGAAAATTGTAGATTTTGTGGGCTCCTTCCAGCAATCACCAATATATCTTGGCCCTCAACAAAAAATCAAGAGAGCATGACTGACACAGAAACATTATACGTCTCAGCACATACAGAGGACACACTGCACAGTACACTTACAGAGCACTTCAATATATTGTATGTAAGACAATAAACAAACACATCATTCTACAATTAAGCAAATAATACATCTACATTTTGACATTTTAAATATTTGTATGAGCATGGCAGGTGAGCTGAGCAACATCCCCATTCACAAAGTGCAAACAGAGTTCAACACAGCCACACCTGGGGAGATGTTGGAAAAATCAAAATCTTGTGCCTATGCAAACACTTCAAATAAAAATATGAAAATAATAACACTGAAAAGGTTTGGGAACCTTCAGTGGTGGAAAGTAATTCAGTACATTTACTCCAATACAGAGATAGGAAAGAAAGTTTTCATGGTTTCTGCTCCCATCACTAGTAATAGTTTGCACAGGGAAATTAAAGAGCTTGATATCCCAGTCTGAACTCAAGGCTATTGTCAACTCTATGGTAAATGATCCCTTTAGTAAGTGTCTATGTTTTTAGCTCATTTTATCTTTCTTAATATTGACAATTGTTTTGTTTTGTTTTCTCTGTTCTTAGCTTAGTTGAGCTTTATACATTGTCACCTTGCTTTTAGCATACTTTAATTTATGTGTCTGATGTTGTATTATAGTGTCTGAAACTTGTAAGGCAGCCATCTTGGCCAGGTCTCCCTTGAAAAAGAGATTGCTAACCTCAGTGGTTAAATAAAGGTTAAAAAAAAAACATGGTAAGGATTAAATGAAAATAATAATGGTAGCTGTAATGCAGTTTATTTATCACGTTGCTGGTTGAAGGTTTCTTTCTTTTTTCTTTTTCTTTTCTTTTCTTTTCTTTTCTTTTTTTTTTTTTACAAATTAATGCATCAATGATATTCATCCAATCATATAATATAATAATCAGTCACTGCACTCACTGCGTCTTTTTTTCCCCAACGAATAATTTATTTTAATTACATTTACCTGTCAATACTTTTGTACTTTTACATAAGTGGGATCTTGAAGGCAGGCCTTTTACAGGTAATGGAATATGTTTAATGCATTGTACTGGTACTTTTAATTAAATATAGGATCTAAATACTTCTTCCACCCCCGGTAACCATTTATGTTACTTCAACTGTAGGCCCCTCGCGCCGCTGTCAAAATGCAACTACAAGGACCATAATGCATAGCAACGAAACAGTCATTATCATGACACATCTTCAATATAAGGAAAAGCTTCCTCTTTGGAAGAGTCTTATTTGCTAACCTTGGGGAGAGGTTGGCTCCTTCTTACGGTTAGCATTTTGAGAAGTAAACAAATATTTGTCTCAGCAAGCAGAGACTGTCGGGCACTAAATATATACTATAATTGAGCTACAGCTAGCCTTCTAGCTCAGGAGCTTGCTAAAAGGGAGCTTAACAAGCTAGTGCGCGCTAACGCTAGCCAACTGACGAGACCGAATCCGTAACATTTAACGTCAGAGCTACATTTATCAAAAAGAACAGCTGAAAGGGGAAACTGTTGACATTATATCTACAGGACATGTTACAAAGCAGCATCACACGGTAAGTAGTTAATTAGTTTCTCTAACACTGGTCGTTTTACGGTGTTTCTTTTATAAACTGCAGATGACTAGCTAAACTTGACAGCTAAGTTAGCGGTATGGTTCGAGGACTTGAAAACAGGTAGCTAATGTATGAAGTGTGTGCTTAAAATCATTGACACATTTCTATCTGAACGGGTGACACAACGTCAGTCAGATGTGGTGTCAACTGTATTTTAATGCGCTGGCGTGTGAAATGTTATCACGTGAGTCGTCACAGAAGAGGAAACATAATTTTCTGTAGTTAGCTACAGAAATAAAAGAGCTTGATGTTACTGCTGCCACTTGTATTAATGTCGTAGGCCTGACTTTGAAATTCAGGGGCTTGTTTTCCACTTGCTGTAAAGGTGTATTTTGTGTTGTAACGTTAAAATGACAGTGTCATAACTGACTCTTAATTGTTGCTAGCGGCTAATACATCACCAGTAAGCAACCTTGCGACCATAAAGTGAGATATATCAATAAAGT
>NW_024402307.1:0-6000 GCF_016859285.1 Xiphias gladius
GATTCATCTTGAGCACTTTTTTACATTGTCGTTGGAGAATTAACGTCATCATGATCCAAACCTTGGCTTTGAACTGCTAAATGATTGATGGGTGAGTTGAAAGTGAATGTAGGTCACTGTGGCTGAGGGTCGAGAGAAGCAGCATAGATCAAACATGGATAATAGATAACAGATATCATGGAGGATAATGACACAACCAGATCCGTTACAGGTATAAACATCAGCTGTAACTCAACAATCTGCCATATCCACTAAATGCTGGATTGCACATTTTACTTCTAAAGGATAATTTGATGTTGTAGAAAATACGTATTTAAACGTGATGTGATTCATGATTTGAGTTCAGTTAGAGTGAACTGTCGATCATTTAAGTGAAGTTAATATAAACTGGGTCTGCTACTTTGAACGTTTTCCACATGGACTGAATTTGGAGATCATTTTATGTATATGTAAGTGTAATTTCTTATGACAGAAGACAATAAAGATTCTTGTGATAAGTGTTTTTCATTAACAGTGTCTCTACACTGTATCTAATTTGTTATCAGATGTGTGTTGTTTGAGAGAAATGTGTTCTGGACGTCTGTTCTGTGATCTCTGTTTAAATCATGTAAAAATATTCTTGTCTCCTCATTAAGCAATTTCACTCCACATTTTCTCAGACAGGAGGAGGCAACCAGACAAAGACTGATGCCAAAGCATCTGATGATAGAGAGACCTGAGCTCAAAGAATACAGCTCAAATACGTGTGAACGACTGAGCATCTTAGTGCTCAAAACAAATGGAGATCTACAGTATAAAGAATGCTTGTGCACAACTTTGTGAATTCTAAAAACTGGTATGTAAGATGCAAATCAGTCATTTTCAGTTTTGAGCAGGATACTTGCAGATAGAGGTTTTGCTAAAGTATTGAACCACCACATTGAAATATTGAAGTGCCGTTTAAAAAGTGAATGAATGAAGTTTGCTCTGTTTCGAGGCAGCTATCGTGTTTTGCCAAGATGGCTGCAAGATTTCACTTTAAATTTGCATGACATCGAATATAAAGACATCAAATTATCACCTCTGTTGCTCAGTTTAGTCAATACCCATACTCACCCATTATTCTACCACAGTACATTGTTGTGTATCATGAAATATTCATGATGATATAACATCTATATTGCATTACCACTTGCCCCAGATTTCAGCTGTATTTTTGACACACATTAGGCTGCGCTCTCAGGCTCACACTACACAGTTAGTCCTCTTCTTTCTTGCTAAAAACTCACCAGAGATCCTCCTCTGAAAGAATTTGGTTCAATCTCCAGTCTCTCTATGAAAGCAGCACTGAGTGTATCTCTGTTGCAATCTAGAGATCAGCTGCAGACTCAACAAAAGGTCTCAGAGAGAGGGACCCCTGAGTTCTCTGTATCTGTGAGAGGAAATGACAGAGGGAAATTGAGATTGATGCAGGGCTATCAAAAGAGCAAAAAGAGACAAATAAAAGGCTAAGAAATGAAAGAGGACTGGGGGACAGATGGAGAGCACAAGGATGTGAAAATCATAAAGGCAGAGTCAGACAAGGAGAAAAAGAAAAGGGGAGAGGGCCATAAAGAGCTGATGCTGGTGTCAAGAGTAAAGGGTGAAGAAAGAGAGGAGAAAGTTCTCTTGTCAGCACAGAGAGGACGACAGGTGATGGAAGGATAATGACAGAGGGAGGAGCCTGCATGATCCCTCCTGACCTCTTCCTGGATCCAGCTGCTGGAAGGAGATGAGGGAAGTGGGCGCAGCAGCAGTCCTAATGTGATGGGATATCCTGCCGCCTGCCTGCTAACCCGTCTTCCTCCGACGGTAATGTCTGTTCCCATCGTTTCACAGTCACCTCTGCAAGAGCAACACAAACGCACTGAAAACACACTCATAGACACCTCACGCAATGACGCACACATGTTCGCATGCACGCGCGCAGATGGATACATGCGCTGATGTATCCAGGCCCTCACACATGCTGACAGCCAAAAACACACACACACACACACACACACACACACACACACACACACACACACATATACACACCTCCAGTTGACTCAACAACATTCACAGCCAAGGACTCTTTCACTCAGGTCACTGCGTTACGCAGAAATGAAGGACAGTGTTGAAATTATTGCACAGAGGAGGAAGAGCTGGTGGATTACAAACACAGAGAGTCTGCCAGAGATTGCACTCACAAAAACAATATTATCATGCAGTGCAGTGCAGCTGGTTCGGTTTACCGAGTGCAAACAGAGACCATTATCCCCCTTAGTGCAGTTTTACACATATCCACCAAAATGAAAGCCTATCATTTGATGAGTGTTTAAAGGATACACATAATTACCCTGAGATGAGATGATTTATCATTTTGTGATTACTGAAGCCAATTGCTAAAAACGGCTAGTCGCTTCAAAGGAACAGTTGTTTTATTTGCCATTATACTTCATTATGGTTAGTTACTCACGTCCCCGTCTGGCAGACAAAGTTCAGCAACTTGTGGGTATATTCTCCTGTGGAAAAGCTGCCTTGCCCCCCCCAGTAAACATCAAAGCATGGCCACACTGAAACTTCAAGCCCATTTTAGCATTGCCCTCCTACCTCCAGATCCAGTAATTACAGCTCATACAAGACATCAACATTATTATTCGTCAAACTACAGTATAATAATACCACAAAGCACTTCAAAGAGACAACTCACATTTCAAGGGAAAAATAAAAACTCATGGATTATGCATTAGGAAGGACTGATTCAACCTTCCAAAGCAGCTAGGGCTCAGTTCGTGCTGTCTGGAGCGAGACCCTAACTTTGGTAATCAAGATTTATCTTGGTGTCATTCAAAAATAAATTTCACATGATTGTTAAAACTGAGCAGGCCGGTGGTTCGGGGTGATTTTACCAGCCTGTATTTTGCATCTACAATGTAGGGCCTATTTCACATAGGATTATGCAGCAGCCAAGTGTGAGTTTAGAGGGTGAGGTTAAACTGCTGTGCCTTGACGGTTAGGACAGCCTTGTCACCAGAGATTTTTTTTATATGTTTCAATACTGCCCCCTTGTGTCTCATGTTTACTATATAAAAATATTGTAAAAAAAATCTGTTCTCTGTATTTTTATTCTTTATATTGTTTACTTCTCCAAATTAGAAATCAATCATTAAAAATCAAGAAGCTGATAAACATGAAAACTAAGTTATTTCCTGATTTTTGTTTTTCCAATTCTTTCTTTTAAAGAGATAAAAGAAGATCAACTTAATCGATTCCACGCAGGGAAATTGTGTCACAGCAGCAAAGGTACAAGAATAGATGCATAGTATAGATGCATATATATATAGAACATATATATACTTTATACTAGTATCTAGAATACACAAAATTAAGGATGAGAAAACAAAAGCAAAAGGTAATACATACTGTACAAATAAATTGCATTGAGACAAAATAGTCACAAAAGTCACAAAGAAATTGAGGGGACTAGAGGGTTGTGATAAAAATAAATAAATACAAAAACTGCACTTGAACAAAACTACTTGAGGGAATGGAATCAGGTGGTGGGTAGTGTCTTGTGTCTGCAAAGAGCAGTGTTACTAGCACACAATTGCTGCAATCGTAGCATCAAAAACAAAGCGTGTAAAGTATGTGTGAAATTATTTGTTGTTACTACTCTTAGTGGACGGCCGATATCATAGATATGTATCAGTGTTTATGTTAAATAAAGTGCAGATAAAAAAACAAGATATTGTGCATCACCTTAAACCTCAGCAGAGACCATTGCATGGACTGTGTAGATTCTATACTGTCCATGTTCTATTTTTACAGTCATTATTTTAAAGCAGTTATGACATTTCATGCCCATTTTCTCCAGATTAACAATCATGCTGCTGCCAAATATATCTTGGACCATGCACAGGGATGATTAGGTATTTTTAGGACCTTTTCTAACTTTTAGCTCACTCCCCCTACTACTGAAATAACAGCTTAGATGATATTACATGATACTACATGATGCTCACTATAACTGGAAACTCTTTATACAAGATAAGATATTCAATAATTCTTTATCTGTTGCAATTTATATCATATTGTCGCACAGGATGATTCTTTAACACATAAGTAACCCAAACTTTATCATAGTTTTGGACTAAACTTTGTCTATGAAAGATGTCCCTTTTATTTTACATGTGAACATGGTTCCAAGGCAAACCACCTGGTAGAAAACTGAGATGGGAAAACAAGATAGGGTGACATTGCTACACCAGGATGGATGATGTGTGTGTCTGTATATGTGCGTAGGTGTGTGCACAGGAGTATTGCAAGGATATTACCTCTTCTTTTTTTTCTTTTTTTTTTTTTTTACATCTAATCCACATAAATTTAACTGGCAGTGATACAGCGGTTGTGTCTGTGTATGTGTCAAAACTGAAAAGCAATGTAATATTTAAGATGGTTAAATAATGAAGCTACATCTTTAATAATGCTGTGACCTACTTCCTGACTGGGAAGTCAACAGTTTCATCATCAACACTATCCAACTGCCATGACAATAAATGTCGCCAACCTTCCCTAATGTCAGTGACATGTAAGCCATTTTAATTATTCATGGAAAGTGTCTGTCCCATTTATCTCAACATGCTTTAATTGAGACTGAAGGCTCCAAACCCCCATCCTCATTCACATCCCCATTCAACAGTGTTTTGCTCATTACAGTGGCTAAATGTAAATGTGTGTGTGTGTGTATATATATATATATATATATACAAACATATTATACTACGTTTGTTCTGTGTTGGGGGGTGACCGGTCAAAGAGAAGATGGAATCCAGCGTATTGAGCAACAGTGACACCCTTTGGTTATTTAGGTTTAATGCGAGGACTTGAAACACCTCTCGCCTCACCTTTGCCTGTCATCTCAGACAAAAATTAAATTTAGATTCAATTTACATCGGATGACCAAAAATTGTGGAATATAGTTTAAGATTACTAGAAAGTTTGAAATTGAAAATTGTAGATTTTGTGGGCTCCTTCCAGCAATCACCAATATATCTTGGCCCTCAACAAAAAATCAAGAGAGCATGACTGACACAGAAACATTATACGTCTCAGCACATACAGAGGACACACTGCACAGTACACTTACAGAGCACTTCAATATATTGTATGTAAGACAATAAACAAACACATCATTCTACAATTAAGCAAATAATACATCTACATTTTGACATTTTAAATATTTGTATGAGCACGGCAGGTGAGCTGAGCAACATCCCCATTCACAAAGTGCAAACAGAGTTCAACACAGCCACACCTGGGGAGATGTTGGAAAAATCAAAATCTTGTGCCTATGCAAACACTTCAAATAAAAATATGAAAATAATAACACTGAAAAGGTTTGGGAACCTTCAGTGGTGGAAAGTAATTCAGTACATTTACTCCAATACAGAGATAGGAAAGAAAGTTTTCATGGTTTCTGCTCCCATCACTAGTAATAGTTTGCACAGGGAAATTAAAGAGCTTGATATCCCAGTCTGAACTCAAGGCTATTGTCAACTCTATGGTAAATGATCCCTTTAGTAAGTGTCTATGTTTTTAGCTCATTTTATCTTTCTTAATATTGACAATTGTTTTGTTTTGTTTTCTCTGTTCTTAGCTTAGTTGAGCTTTATACATTGTCACCTTGCTTTTAGCATACTTTAATTTATGTGTCTGATGTTGTATTATAGTGTCTGAAACTTGTAAGGCAGCCATCTTGGCCAGGTCTCCCTTGAAAAAGAGATTGCTAACCTCAGTGGTTAAATAAAGGTTAAAAAAACATGGTAAGGATTAAATGAAAATAATAATGGTAGCTGTAATGCAGTTTATTTATCACGTTGCTGGTTGAAGGTTTCTTTCTTTTTCTTTTCTTTTCATTTTTTTTTTTTTTACAAATTAATGCATCAATGATATTCATCCAATCATATAATATAATAATCAGTCACTGCACTCACTGCG
>NW_024402308.1:0-2000 GCF_016859285.1 Xiphias gladius
TTCCATTTAAGGGAACTAAATCAGTCTTATTACTAATCCACACAAAATATGAAAGGATTATTTGGTGACTAATAAGCACTGGAATAATGTTTTACATTCACTCTGAGCAATAACAGCCATGGGGCAACAATTTTAATAGGTATAATTCTTTATCTTCCTATTCTCACATTTCAAAACATGCAAATTTAATGGGATGCCCTTTCAAAGCCATTCCATCAGTATAAGTTTTACTGGAGGAGGTCTTCTAATTGGAAATTTAATTGAAGACCCATTTGGATTACAGGGGCACGTGGCTGACAAAATATTTGGCCTGCTCCATACTCCACATGGGAGTTGAGTATTGCTTAGATTTTAGCAATTCTGATTCCGATTCCTGTCAAAACCTAGTTCAAATTCTTGTTAGTTTTGTAAAATAATAAAGTAGGATTACTTTGGAAGCCTATTTTTGCATATTTTCTATAGATTTAGGCTTCTAAAAACTGCAATTTGTCATAAACCATTGTGTATTTTGTGGTTCTTTTTGATAAAAACAAAAATGGAAGATGAATATATATGGTGTCCTACCTCTTAGTTTGTTATCCTTACATCAAGAGGAAAAATGGCACTGAAAGTCCCTTATTTAGACAGAAAAAAAGGTCTACAGTATTTCAAGCTTTCTTTTAGCACAATGATGAATGTGATGTGTAAACAATTATTTGACTCAGTCTCTGTTACAAAAACAAACAAACTCTTTTCAATAACACTGTCCAAGGAATTTTTAGTTTGAGCTGCGGCCACCTTTGGTTGGTTGGTTCTAAAAAAGAAAAAACTGTTCTAACTGTGAGCCTAATGTTTATTATACTATCATATGTACCCACCATTAAAAATACCTATCGCAGAAAGACACGCTGAAAACCAACTCATTAGCCTCATAGTCTGGAACAAAAAACTCATCAGTTACACATCCTAAGCAAATTATATGACTAAACCAAGCATTCTGTTCGAATAAATCAAAACTACATTAAACAATAAACAGGTGTGTCTGCACCTGCGTTGCTGCAAAACAGCTTTGACATAATTAACCATTAGAAGTAATCTGTCTGATCGTCAAGACACGGCACTACAGAGTGAGTGTAGCTTCTTGGGCAGAGAACTCCACATTTTGTCCTTTATCATTAGGTCAGTCGAAAGAAAAACAGGAAATGGGGGAAACAAAGGGATTACGGTAACAAAAGGACAAATGAACTCCCGAGCAGGACCTATTAGTGTCCTTCATACATTTGGTACATTTGTGTATCTTCTCATGCATGCATCCCTTTATATCAGTGCTATGACAACTCATGTGTACTTGTATTGTAATGGTCTAACATTTATTGGCCTAAATATTTGTGACAACAGCAACAGAGTGAGAACCATCAAGGCTTTTTGAGATTGAATAGGACACAGCATCCCCATTCTTCAGTCATTATGATCAAGCCAATAAGGTTGTGACAAAAAGTCATGAAGACTGCTGTGTAGTCTGTACATGTGTGTGACAGCGATGTAACTCTCTCTCTCTCTGTGTACTTGTTTTTATATCCTGGTGGGGACTTTGACCTGAATGCACACTAACCCATGGACACTCGTGTCACCATGGGGACAAAAACTGAGGTTCCAATGGGTAGAGACTGCTTTTGGAGGATTAACACTTGGTTTTAGGATTAAGGTTAAAATTAGGTTTAGGTAAGGGTATGGAATTTAATATGATGGTTTACGTTACAGTAAGGGGCTAGGGAATGCATTATGTCAATGAGCGTCCCCACGGGGGTAGTGGAACGTGTGTGTCTGTGTGTGTGTGTGTGTGTGTGTGTGTGTCTGTGTGTGTGTGTGTGTGTGTGTGTGTGTGTGTATCAATCGAAAGTCTGTTGTCAGTTAAGAGGGTGAGTGAATAAGGTACAAAACAGAGTCAATATGTCTTGTTCCTTCACCGTGGCACCCTGCAGTGTTGAGCAGACATGTATTTGGTACTAATTGTGTAAGAC
>NW_024402309.1:0-2000 GCF_016859285.1 Xiphias gladius
TGTTGAGACGCCGAGCATGAACCACAATGTACCTGGTTCAAATCCAGTCGGGTTCCTCTCTTGCTATCTCTTTTTCACTTATTTCCTGTCATCTCCCTACTATCACTAAATACTAGTAAAAAACAATTTCTAACATAGTCCACAAGAGTGTTTGTTTTTCTTTATACTCTATTTTAATTTCTGACTGCATGCAGGACATATGCAATTAGCTGTGTTTGCAACTTTGAAATTTTGAAGTCACAGCCTTTAAAAAGCTTTGCCCTGAAAACATCCATGTTTGAGTCTATAAAAAAAATGAACCATTTGTTTTCTATGGAGTTATGAGCTGCAGTACAGTCACTGTCCTCTTAAAAGCAAATTATCTGGCACATTGTCTTGTGAAAGTCAGACAAGGTAATAAGTACCATTGGGGAAAAGGTCAAAGAGGTCAAACTGGAAAACCAGGGCAAATCAAAATCACACATACAGGATAGGAGAGCACCAATAAGATATTATAGCTACTAAGGGAACTGTAAACTAGCGAGAGAGTGTTCAGGAAGATACTGGAGTGAGTGATGTGAGGACCAGTGATAAAGGTAATTTCTCCTTTTCCCTGTATTCAATCTATTCATCTTTTGTGCAGGAATGCAGGTGCCCCAAAGGAATGAGACAATGAGACAAAGCAGTACAATCTTACAAATGTCACCTACAGGCAGAGAGACTGTGATGAGACTGCTTTATGAGTGGAAGCACACAAGTAGAAAGCGAGGAAGTATGATAAGCACAGATGAAGGGGGCAAAATAGGAGGGAAGGGAAATAACAGAGCAAGGTAAAGGTGGCATGGCTGTGTAAGTTAATATACAATATGGATAACTAGTGTGTCAATAGGTAGCGAGTTTAGTTTTCTTTTGTGTGTCATACTGCCATTCTGTCAGTTTGTTGTACTGTGCATACTGTATAAAACATTTTTGATAAGGATTTATCCATTTTGAACCACCAATATGGATAAATGTTCAATAAGCTAATATTGGCCCATATATTGGACAGCCTATGTATCATTCTAGCTAGACTAAGCTTAATATTTGTTCCCTCTGACTCAAAGTAACTTTAATATTCATTGAATTACAGCCAGTAATAAGTTAAGTATTCCACAGTGTACTTTATTATTCACATGCACTGCATATAAAGAGAAAACCCAAACATAGTAGGGGTCTGTAAGGGAAGTCTTGACTATCCACACACGTGCCTTGAGAAGGAGGAGGAGTCCCAGTCTTTGTCAGGGACTTTGGGTCTAAGACCAGTGCTGTGTCTATTTGGTATTGCTTCACCTCCTTCACTACCTCAAGCTCTGTCATCCCCATAGATGTGACATTTCACGTCTCAACTGCCAGTTTTTATAGCTAGGCCTACTGCTTTTACCTGCTGTCTGACTGACAATGCACCAGACCCTTACGCCTGACCCTGCGGATGATGGACATACATGGCAGCTCCTGATGAACGCTGGCTAAACCATAAGTTGAGTGACACGGAGTGCAAGAACACCTAATAATGCAGCAATGTGGATGTGACTGCTTTAAATGTATTCATCACATACGATGCATTGTCAGTCCACTGTCTGAATAAAATAATCAAAATGAGGCATTGATGCATAAACAAGACAGTTTGAGGTTACCATTTCAAAATTTCTCACTAGCGTTTTCTGACTGGCACAAACATACACATTTTATGCACATGAATGCTTTTACACAAATATGCACACACCTGCCAAGGACAGAAGCCATAAGAAAGCCAAACTGGAGAAAATAAATATCACTGGTCTCCTTCCTCAGTAATTTTATCCTCAAACTCAAAACTGTCTCATGTGGGCACACCCGTCACTTACGCACATGCATTCATGCACATCCCCAAGAACACACACCCACACACATTAAGAAGCCGAGAGAGGTGAGACTTTAACTTTCCTCTTCTCTATTCCATGGAGCAAAAAGTCAGGGGGTCTGGGCTGAGGTGATAAGTACAG
>NW_024402310.1:0-25989 GCF_016859285.1 Xiphias gladius
TTGCTCAGAGATCTTTACAGCCACGATTCTTCCAGTGCTCTGTTTTACACATTTGTACACTATTCCAAATCCGCCTGCTCCCAGAATTTCCAGGCACTTGTAGCTTCTAGGGATTGGGAGAGAGTGTCGAGGGGGGCGTTCAGGGGAAGAAGATGACGATGAACGGTCCATGGTTGTATATCTTTGTCACAGACAAGTGGAAGTAAAATGTGAAAAAAAGAGAAGAACTGGTTACTTTCACTAATTTAAAGAGATTATAATCTATTTAATACTTGTTAAACACCAAAGTTTTAATCTGTGTATTTGGTTTCTCCTCAAAAATAGGTTCCTATATGTCTACGACTATTCACCAGTAATGCATTATACCACTGAAATTATAATAGATAAGGTCTTGTGGCCCCTGTCTGGAACAGGGACCCTGTGTCAAAATCTAGTTGTAAAATCATTCAGTTTGTATGGTGCTTACATGGTGCATATGCACAAATAGCTTTGTGTTATGGGAATGCTGCCTGGTTTCACTTATCAAGCCGTGACCAAAACTGAGCACATTCACAATTTAGCACTTTTTTTTGCATTTAATAATAAAAAGTTGTGAAATATAATCTACACTTTCACAAATTATAAGACAACTGCAACACTGAGTGCTGCATGTTTCCCCTTCCTTCATCTGGTAGAAAGTTCCAGGGTATCTGAGCTCCAAAATATTGCCAAATCAAAGACAACAGTAGAGTTACTTACCTCTCACCGTTCGATTTCAAAGTTTGTTTTAAATGTACACGTTGTTGACCTTGATCGTGATTCAGTGCTTGTGTATGGTCCAGTTGAACTGAGTAGAATGAGCAGACTTCACCCCTTATGTGTTTTGTGACATGAGTTCTAGAACACATTTATGATGTCGTCAACAATTCTAGTTTTTCCTTGAAGAGTGCATCATGTACAGGAACCTCACAACAACATTCACTTGAATATAAACTAGACTGAGTGATTTTTTAATGAAATATATTCCTAAATGAAAAGTTTTTACTTTCATATAAGTGTAAAACCAGCACAGAGTGGATGGGTTGGTGCTGCAGTTGGTCAGTGCAACATGCAGAAACGCTGATATGCTCGTTGTACACAAGCAAGATGTAGCAAAAAGGTTAAAGTGTTGGATTTAATCGTGTAATCTGCCGAATTGACTGTCCATTCACTGTCTCTTGATATTCAACGACTGATAATAACACCATGTGTTCCTGAATTACTGAGGCCCCTTTACTCAGCTGTGAAGCAGCTGTAACAGCAAACTGCATCAGGTGCAACTGGTTTGGATAAAAACATTTTTGAAGGAGATGGGAGATGTAATATTTTTGAAAAGCATTATCATCATTTTTATTAAACATTTTTACAGCCTGCCTATCAAATGGGCACTGCCAGGGCAAGGGTGCAAGAACTTAAACCACAGTGGGTTCAGATCTGTGGATGAATCACTGTACAGGCCTATTAGAAACAGGTCCAGGGGCCCAAGGGGTCAGGGAGCACCTATAATGTGGAGCCTCTGTTCAATATAACTATCAACAATTCTTATTGGATGGGTCTTGTTTTTCGGTCAAATGATCAAGTCAAAAGTCCTTCTGAAAATTATTTTCATACATAAAATCCTTATGTAGTCAGCAGGTAGTCTCATTGAGATCAAAATCTCTTTTAAAGAGAGACCCGAAACACACAACAGTACACAGCCAGACACACACAAGCACATGCAATCAACATCAGAAACAATCACACACATCTCTAAAAATGTTCAAAATTAGAAGTTTAAATTCTTCCAATGTTTCAGTGTCTTTTGAGGTTTATTATGTTTATATGGTACAAGGTACTGGAAGTCAGACCTCCCAAGTTCATTATATACTGTGCAAAAGCTGTAGGCACCTGCAAAGAAATGTGAGGATGCTTTCAAAAATAATGCCATGGATAGTCTTTATTTATCATTGAAAATCATGCAAAGTACATCACACAGAAAACTGTTTTTCAATGTATTATCAAGGTGGCAGGTAGGTTGTTCCAAGCATCTTGGAGAACTTGCCACAGTTCTTCTTTGATTTTGGGTTTTCTCAGTGTCTTCTGTCTCTTCATATAATCTCAAACTAACTCCATGATGTTGTGATCAGGGCTCTTTGGGGCCCGACCGTCTGCTGCAGGACTCCTTGTTCTTCTCGTCTCTGAAGATAGCTCTTCATGAATCTGGCTTGTTTGTTTGGGGTTGGTGTCATGCTGCAGAATGAATTGGAGATCAGCAGTAAGTTGGAGAATAGAGAGTAGCAGATATCGTCTCATGGGCACTGTAAATAAAAGGCTTGAAATAACTCTCCAGCATACCTCCCTCATCAAAGTTAACAAAGTCCACCTTATTTTCCTTTGCTAAAATTAATCCCCTAAAATTGGTTGATCTTTTGTCACAGATTACAGTTACATGCCATGATCCAACAATATTAGTGGTGACTTAGTATGACCCTCCATCTGTGATGAGCTTTGCAAGAGAACGTTGTGGGCGAGGCATGCAAGTCAGCCAACAATATCCAGTGGTGATTTTCATTACGGTGAAAGAAAGTATTTTAGGATTTTTGAAAAACCATTCTGATCCAACACAGTTAATTTATTTCTGTGAAAATCCCAAGGGATAGATATCTTTTGGAAAAGTTCAAAATCCTTAAGACATTTGGGCTTGAGAAGCTTTACAAATAAGATCCTCACTTTCCTGCACTTCGGTTGTCATTTACACTGGAGTGCAGTGGTGATGCATTTGTAGATGATTTAATGTAGTTAATAACAGGTATATGAACTAAACTGTGTTTAGGGCAAATAAATTCAGACTGCAAAAACACTCCGGTGGTCAAATTCATGTGAATAACACAAGGTGAGAATTTGCTTCATATTCTGACAGAATGCACCTTAGGGGCCTTACTAGAGCAACACATGGACAATTTGGGTGCCGCTAGAGCAAAGGTCACAGACTTATTAAAAGGGTTCATGCACTGGGAACCATAAATACTGGCTGCAAAATTCATAAATGTCTGGCCAGTACTGGCTATATCTTGCTCTGGACATAAAATGTTGGTCTGGCAGACACCATCTGTTATTAGATTTGATGAAACAGCATGTTTCTCTCTTCCTCACCTGTTGCTGGTTCTCCCTAGATTAAATGGAAAAAGGCCGCGAGTAATTCATCATTCATCGTTGTAATATGTTCTTTTTAAAATAAGCAAATAAGATAAAGTCCAAAACAAAACAAAACAATCACATTTAGAAAAATCTGCATAACTTTGCATGTCTTATACCTTTTCATTCGCATCTTTCTAATTTTTTAGTTGCCTTAGTTGCCTGGTTACAGCTGGTGCAAAACAAAGCAGCAAGACTTCACACAAACACTCGACACAGGGTACCACATTACTCCAGTCCTGGCTCCCCATTCATTGTAGAATCAATCTAAGATTCTTTTGATTACTTTTAAATCAGTACATGGTCCAGCTCCGCTGAGAGATCTCAGAACTCCTAACCCCCAAATCTGCACATAGACCTCTCAGATCAGAGAATCAAATTTCCACGGTCAGGGCTTAAAACAAAGGGGGACCATGCTCTTACTGTTTTAGCTCCAGCACTATGGAACAACCCCCCTCATCAGAATAGTGCGTCAGTGCCTCAGTTTAAAAAGCTTTTATCAACCCGATTGTACAGATTGGCATTTGTATAAAATGTATAATACCTATTCAAATGTTTTGATGTTGTTCTTTCTTATCCTTCTTTTTATCTCTCTCACCTCTTAAAATCCCTGTTTTCATGTATGATGTTCTTCTAAACTTTTGCTGTTCTGTATGGTGCTTTATTTTGTGAATGCCTTGTAACTCTGGTTTTGAAAGGTGCTACAGAAATAAAGTTTATTATTATTATTTGTAGTATTATTATTATTATAATATACTGCCTTAGTAAATGTGATTTAGCTGATAGATTCAGACCAAATGATGAAGCAGTTAACTTTGATCTCCTTGTGCTTAAATCAGCTTGAGAACAGCAGGAACACCTGCAGAAAGTATCAAACAGCAAGACAACAAACGATGACCCCCTTTTTGATGTCTAGCTTAAAATGACTGACTGTGAAACCAAAAGAAAGAGACAGCAAGGACACCTGCTACAGGTTCAGGGGGTTAGGGTCCAGGGGGCCAAAACACCGGGCTTTAGGGTTTAAGAAAGGAGTGAAGAGAGAAGGGAAAACAAAAACGCTGAACGCTCGTTCACCAAGGAATAGTTAGAGCACATAATCCCCCTAAAACAACAGCTGTCATTTTACATTTCTGTGTGTATTAAAGAAATCAGATATGTATGACCTGTTAATTAGTTAACTAGCTGTTTCCCTCTGCTTTCAGTCTTTATGCCAAGATAGGCTAAACACTTCCTGACACCGACTCTGTGCTCCATGCATACACTTGGGATCTTCTCATCTCAGTCTCAGAAAGAAAGGTACAAGCGCATATGACCAGAATGTTCAACAGCTTCTTTCACTTGAACAGTGAATGCATTCAAAAAACATTTGCCCAGATTTGCTAAGGATAGTTTCAGTACCCAATTAAATTACTGGCCCATAACATCACATCAAACATTGGGAGTTAGAGAGATTAATTGTAAAACTGGAGACAAACCATCACCACTGAAGTTCAGGATTAAAATGTATTTTCCTCTTACTTTACTTCATTACACATGCTGGGCCAGAGCACCTCACAAAACTAACAGCTGGGCTAATACATTTTCAATTAAATCAGTTCAAAATGTAAACGATGCTGCAACAAATGATTTAATGATTTAATTATGGAGCAACACATTACACCTACCTTTTCTGGCACTGACCCACTGAATATTTAGCTATATCAAAGTATTATGAGTAGATAATGATAATCTATTGCAGCCATGACAAGGCTTAGAGTGAGAGTTTAACTTTAGAAATTATGCAATCTTTGTAACTACATCTCTGCAACTATATTACTGAATCCCTTCACTGGCTTTATGACCCTTCTCCACTCGGGCTCCTGTTACAATTAGCTAAATGCTAAACAGTAGCTTAGCATTTCCCATAATACGATAATTGCCACTTGTATATGCAGTTCCCACTATTCAGTAAAAGTTTCAGTCTCACTTTAAAGTCTAAACCCCTGGGAGCAGGCCTTAGAGGCTTCAGACGGTCCTAATGTTGGCACTAGAGGAAAAGTCTTTTCTGGTCTGCAATTTTACAGTAATTCATAATAATTACTCAAGAAACTTCCGATGAATTTACAGTTACATAGCCATTGTTTTCAAAGATGTTGATTGCATATGCTTGTGTGTGACTGACTGTGTATTGTTGACGGCAGGAGGCGGTGAATTTTGTCTATAATAGTTCGAGTTTTTTCATTAAAGAAGCTCATGAAATCATCACTAGGTACGCTGGGTCGGCTCGCACCGACTACTGGGGGCTGGCTAATAACCGTAGCTAGAGATTGGGTTTCCATGGTGCCAAGCCTCGCCTCTATCACTGCAAATAAACCACATTTATTACATGTACTATTATCGCTAAAGGACGCAGAGGTGTAACTAAGCATAAGACACACCGAGCGAGAGAGAGGAGCAGATTGAGAAGCAGAGAGAGAAGCCATCGCTAACTGCTAACCTAAAGTAACTGGCCGATCTGAATAGCGTATAAACAACTATGAAGTAGCGAGAAAATCTCTAAAGGAAGGAGAGAGCTATGATTGCTTAGGCAGAAGAATGTAGGTTTAAATGTAAATCAGGTCATTAGACTCTGTAATGAAGTAAATAGCAACGTTTACTGGGTGAAGGCAGGGCAGCAAAACTCGCTACCAGTCACACAAACGTTGGCAAACAAAAACAATACATTACGCCTACCTCAGCACGTCGGCGCATATCTTTCGTACATTTCGAGTTTACTTACATCTAAATCACAAGCAAAATTACTGTATTCTATAATATTATGATTAGGGATGGTAATTGATAATATTTTATCGATACCAATGTCATAATCCAATCTGCTTAACAGTCCGACTCTTCTTATTTTCCTTGATTCCTGATCAGTTTTTGTGGGGAAAAAGTGTGAACACAGGTTGCAGCCTGAGAGCTAGCTGTAGCAAAAGTCTGCCTGTTATCATCTAAAATGGATGAAATGAGACAATATTTCTACAGTGTTCGGTTTCATTCAGGTTTTAATAGTCAAAAAAAATTCTACTGAGCCTGCCTACGTGGCGCTTATGTTATTATAACATAAGCTGTTACCGAAAGTGTCACTGCTTTCCAACCTAGTAGAGTGTCAAATACATGGCAATCCTGAAATTTAAGCCCATGTTCTGTGGAAAGATGTTTCAGCACATTACTAGTGTTTCCACCTTGAGTTGAAATTTCCATTTTGCAGACATTACAGTTTTCCCAGGTTGAGAATTTACTTGTGGTGGTGGGTGGCGCAGCGTGACTGTTGTGCGTATGAGACTGACTGTAAAGAGAGTGTAACCCAGGTTATTTTCTGGAGTTACAATTACAAACACCATACATGCAGGCAATGGCAAGTTTCTAGCGTCATCGATGCTGGAAACTTCCCATCGCCTGCATTGACAAAAAGGAATTGATAAGCTCGGAGGCATATGATTCCCATGGTTTGGACAATTTGGAAGCGGTTCTCTAGTTTCTTTCTCAATTACCATTCTAATTGAGACTAGTAGCATCCAGGACAGACTTCCACAGTGGATATGTCAGATCTGAACGGGGTTTTGTACAATGTGTTTTTGTACTATATACAATGTCCTGTATATCATTGCTGTGTCATTGAAAAAATTCTCAAAGAAACATATCCAGATATTACAAGATTTAGTGACGATTTAAAGTCCTCACTCAACCTAAGAGACATGTCTTTGGAATGTGGGAGAAACCAGAACCCTGGAGAAAACCCACGCAGACATGGGGAGAACATGCAAACTCCACACAGAAAGACCAGGAGCCGGTTGCACCAGCTTCGAGGGCAATAATTCAAACCCAGGATCTTCTTCTGTGAGGCCACAATGCTATTCATTGAGCCACCATGCTGCCCATATGGAGAACTACAAATACTTTTATAGCAAGACACCTGAGATCAAATTCTCAACTGTTCTGCTATGAAAGCATTCGTAATAAGTCTTTACTCCACTACGTTGTCCCAGCGTAACAGCAGGAGCAGAATGTCCTCTTCATCCAAGAGAAGAAGCGTTTGAAGCAGTTCTTCCTCTTCTCCCTCTTCTTCTTCTGGTCCTCGCTGTCATCTGAAAATCAGAAGGACGTGAAATACCTCAACCATCCTCAGAATACAACAAAAATGTGGAATTTCAATACAGTACGGAAAAGAGTTAAGATGAGTTTTTCTCACCAGGGGTGGTGGTAGGGAGCTCTCGTTGTCGGGTCTATCCTGGTGTTCAGAGCAGAAGCAGGAGTTGCAGCCACGTGGGAACTAAGCGTATAAATGCACACTGAGTTAGTATGTTAGTCCTTTTAAGGGCACAATCGCTTTCTTCTGTTGAAGGCATGAGTGTCACAATCAGAATAAAAAACCTCACCTCATTTCAGCATCCTCTTTAGGTGTCTCCTCCAGGGGGATTCTGTTCATGGGGGCTGCAGGCGAACCATGATGACACCGGTGGCAGTGATTCATCTGAGCTGTTGAATTAAGACAGATACAATTAATCACACGCACTATATGTAGCAGCCTATGGCGGGGAATCCAGTATTTTTTCTTTAAGACTAATAAATGATGTTCTTAATCATGAAACCAATCAATAGCATTGACTCAGTGGAAACAGGACCCCATCACCTCCATCTTAGTTGATGAAGGATGAGTTAACACTTACCTGTCATCGACCTGGGTCGTCTGGTTGGTCCTGGTCTGGCTGCTGCTGCTCGGTTCAGGATCAGAGCTAGCAAAAGAGAAACTCACACTGTTACGTTTATATCAAAAAAGACACAGTATGAAAATATGCAAATCAGCCAATGTACAAAGGATTCATTTATCACTTGCTGTGCCTACTAACGTCTGATAAAAACACACGCTTACCAGGAGCTGAGGTGGGAGCTGCTGTTGAGGTAGCTCTTGGTAATGAAGGGATGGTTGAGAATACCAGCGGGGGTGATTCTCTCATTTCCATCCCACTGGAGCATGGCCTTCAACAGCTCAATACATTCCCTCCTCTCATCCGCCTCTTCCAGGTTGTCCATCTCCAGACGCATCTAGTTTAGGAAACAGTTGGAGAGTACAACAGTGGTCAAGTCATCTTCCTAAATTATGAAAAGACAATGACTGAAAGTCAGTGTTCAGCAACTAGCTACCGCTTTCCTTAACCACCTACCGTTTCGTTTCATCCAGAGAGCGGAAAGTGTACAACCTGTTGTCCGTGGAGTCATTTCTTGGACCCCAATACTCCTCACTTGTCTAAATAAGGGTAAAAGCATTTAAGATACATGTATTTCTCAACAGATGTTACCAATTAAGTTTGATAACCACAGGGAAACTTTAAGCTATCTAAAGTAAGATTCATGACGAAATAATGATTGAAAACAGTCAAAGCATGGGTATTTTACCTTGAGCATCCACTGGTCAGAATCGCTTTTCTTAAAACACATATGCGATTTCAGTCCTGCATTGAGGAGATGCTGCGGCGGTGGACCCAGGAGGTCGATGATGAATCAGAACTAGAGACAAAGCACAGCAATTGCAACAAGTGCTTTATAACTACCAAACATGAGGAATGACACACAGTAGGATATCAGATCTAAAATGAATCAAACATGAAAACAAAACATAACAAATAAAATCCAGTCTGTAAAGCTGTATGCTTCCAAAAGAGATTAGAAATACAACACTGATCTGTCTAGCCTCATTTCCTTGTCTGTGTTGTTGTTGTTTTCGTCCTCCCAGTTAGAAATGCACAGTTTCCAATGCAGGTCCTGTCTCTCCTAAACTCATGTTCTACCAGCTTGAGGCTATAGCTTGGTTATCTGTGTTTTAGCTTGAAGGACTCAAGCTGAACCACAGATTTTGTATTATATGTTCCTCGCATTTTCTTCCTTGTCAAAACCTGGTGCCTACATTCCCGGACTTCCTCGACCACTGACAGTTCAGTTGGAGATTTGGATGTGTTATGCTAATTACGATTAGTGTAGCTTTGAGCCACTATTCTTCCCATTGGAAGAATTTAAACTTCTAATTTTGAACATTTTAGAGATGTGTGTGATTGTTTCTGATGTTGATTGCATATGCTTGTGTGTGACTGACTGTGTATTGTTGTGGCAGGAGGCGGTGAATTTTGTCTATAATAGTTCGAGTTTTTTCATTAAAGAAGCTCATGAAATCATCACTAGGTGCGCTGGGCTACTTTTGACTACTGGGGCTGGCTAATAACCGTAGCTAGAGATTGGGTTTCCATGGTGCCAAGCCTCGCCTCTATCACTGCAAATAAACCACATTTATTACATGTACTATTATCAGCTAAAGGACGAGAGGTGTAACTAAGCATAAGACACACACCGAGAGAGAGAGAGAGCAGATTGAGAAGCAGAGAGAGAAGCCATCGCTAACTGCTAACCTAAAGTAACTGGCAGATCTGAATAGCGTATTAACAACTATGAAGTAGCGAGAAAATCTCTAAAGGAAGGAGAGAGCTATGATTGCTTAGGCAGAAGAATGTAGGTTTAAATGTAAATCAGGTCATTAGCCTCTGTAATGAAGTAAATAGTAACATTTACTGGGTGAAGGCAGGGCAGCAAAACTCGCTACCAGTCACACAAACGTTGGCAAACAAAAACAATACATTACGCCTACCTCAGCGTCAAGTAGCATATCTTTCGTACATTTCGAGTTTACTTACATCTAAATCCCCAGCAACATTACTGTAATCTATAATATTATGATAAGGGATGGGAATTGATAAGATTTTATCGATACCAATGTCATAATCCAATCTGCTTAACAGTCCGACTCTTCTTATTTTCCCTTGATTCCTGATCAGTTTTTTGTGGGGGAAAAAGTGTGAACACAGGTTGCAGCCTGAGAGCTAGCTGTAGCAAAAGTCTGCCTGTTATCATCTAAAATGGATGAAATGAGACAATATTTCTACAGTGTTCGGTTTCATTCAGGTTTTAATAGTCAAAGAAAAATTCTACTGAGCCTGCCTACGTGGCGCTTATGTTATTATAACATAAGCTGTTGCGAAGTGTCACTGCTTTCCAACCTAGTAGAGTGTCGAATACATGGCATTCCTGAAATTTAAGCCCATGTTCCGTAGAAAGATGTTTCAGCACATTACTGGTGTTTCCACCTTGACTTGAAATTTCCATTTTGCAGACATTACAGTTTTCCCACAGGTTGAGAATTTACTTGTGGTGGTGGGTGGCGCAGCGTGACTGTTGTCGTGTCGGAGACTGACTGTAAAGAGAGTGTAACCCAGGTTATTTTCTGGAGTTACAATTACAAACACCATACATAGAGGCAATGGCAAGTTTCTAGCGTCATTGATGCTGGAAACTTCCCATCGCCTGCATTGACAAAAGGAATTGATAAGCTCGGAGGCATATGATTCCCATGGTTTGGACAATTTGGAAGCGGTTCTCTAGTTTCTTTCTCAATTACCATTCTAATTGAGACTAGTAGCATCCAGGACAGACTTCCACAGTGGATATGTCAGATCTGAACGGGGTTTTGTACAATGTGTTTTGTACTATATACAATGTCCTGTATATCATTGCTGTGTCATTGAATCTACACGTTTCCTAGAAAAATTCTCAAAGAAACATATCCAGATATTACAAGATTTAGTGACGATTTAAAGTCCTCACTCAACCTAGGAGACATGTCTTTGGAATGTGGGAGAAACCAGAACCCTGGAGAAAACCCACGCAGACATGGGGAGAACATGCAAACTCCACACAGAAAAGACCAGGAGCCAGTTGCACCAGCTTTCGAGGGCAATAATTCAAACCCAGGATCTTCTTCTGTGAGGCCACAATGCTATTCATTGAGCCACCATGCTGCCCATATGGAGAACTACAAATACTTTTATAGCAAGACACCTGAGATCAAATTCTCAACTGTTCTGCTATGAAAGCATTAAATAAGTCTTTACTCCACTACGTTGTCCGCGTAACAGCAGGAGCAGAATGTCCTCTTCATCCAAGAGAAGAAGAAGCGTTTGAAGCAGTTCTTCCTCTTCTCCCTCTTCTTCTTCTGGTCCTCGCTGTCATCTGAAAATCAGAAGAAGGACGTGAAATACCTCAACCATCCTCAGAATACAACAAAAATGTGGAATTTCAATACAGTACGGAAAAGAGTTAAGATGAGTTTTCTCACCAGGGTGGTGGTAGGGAGCTCTCGTTGTCGGGTCTATCCTGGTGTTCAGAGCAGAAGCAGGAGTTGCAGCCACGTGGGAACTAAACGTATAAATGCACACTGAGTTAGTATGTTAGTCCTTTTAAGGGCACAATCGCTTTCTTCTGTTGAAGGCATGAGTGTCACAATCAGAATAAAAAACCTCACCTCATTTCAGCATCCTCTTTAGGTGTCTCCTCCAGGGGGATTCTGTTCATGGGGGCTGCAGGCCGAACCATGATGACACCCGGTGGCAGTGATTCATCTGAGCTGTTGAATTAAGACAGATACAATTAATCACACGCACTATATGTAGCAGCCTATGGCCGGGGGAATCCAGTATTTTTCTTTTAAGACTAATAAATGATGTTCTTAATCATGAAACCAATCAATAGCATTGACTCAGTGGAAACAGGACCCCATCACCTCCATCTTAGTTGATGAAGGATGAGTTAACACTTACCTGTCATCGACCTGGGTCGTCTGGTTGGTCCTGGTCTGGCTGCTGCTGCTCGGTTCAGGATCAGAGCTAGCAAAAGAAACTCACACTGTTACGTTTATATCAAAAGACACAGTATGAAAATATGCAAATCAGCCAATGTACAAAGGATTCATTTATCACTTGCTGTGCCTACTAACGTCTGATAAAAACACACGCTTACCAGGAGCTGAGGTGGGAGCTGCTGTTGAGGTAGCTCTTGGTAATGAAGGGATGGTTGAGAATACCAGCGGGGGTGATTCTCTCATTTCCATCCCACTGGAGCATGGCCTTCAACAGCTCAATACATTCCCTCCTCTCATCCGCCTCTTCCAGGTTGTCCATCTCCAGACCATCTAGTTTAGGAAACAGTTGGAGAGTACAACAGTGGTCAAGTCATCTTCCTAAATTATGAAAAGACAATGACTGAAAGTCAGTGTTCAGCAGCTAACTACCGCTTCCTTAACCACCTACCGTTTTCGTTTCATCCAGAGAGCGGAAGGTGTACAACCTGTTGTCCGTGGAGTCATTTCTTGGACCCCAATACTCCTCACTTGTCTAAATAAGGGTAAAAGCATTTAAGATACATGTATTTCTCAACAGATGTTACCAATTAAGTTTGATAACCACAGGGAAACTTTAAGCTATCTAAAGTAAGATTCATGACGAAATAATGATTGAAAACAGTCAAAGCATGGGTATTTTACCTTGAGCATCCACTGGTCAGAATCGCTTTTCTTAAAACACATATGCGATTTCAGTCCTGCATTGAGGAGATGCTGCGGCGGTGGACCCAGGAGGTCGATGATGAATCGGAACTAGAGACAAAGCACAGCAATTGCAACAAGTGCTTTATAACTACCAAACATGAGGAATGACACACAGTAGGATATCAGATCTAAAATGAATCAAACATGAAAACAAAACATAACAAATAAAATCCAGTCTGTAAAGCTGTATGCTTCCAAAAGAGATTAGAAATACAACACTGATCTGTCTAGCCTCATTTCCTTGTCTGTGTTGTTGTTTTTTTTGTCCTCCCAGTTAGAAATGCCCAGTTTCCAATGCAGGTCCTGTCTCTCCTAAACTCATGTTCTACCAGCTTGAGGCTATAGATTGGTTATCTGTGTGTTTTAGCTTGAAGGGACTCAAGCTGAACCACAGATTTTGTATTATATGTTCCTCGCATTTTCTTCCTTGTCAAAACCTGGTGCCTACATTCCCGGACTTCCACTCGACCACTGACAGTTCAGTTGGAGATTTGGATGTGTTATGCTAGTTACGATTAGTGTAGCTTTGAGCCACTAGGCTCAGGCAGAGATGAGGAACAGACTACGGAGGTCTATTAGGTTCTCTTCTTAAGATAACGAAGTGAGGCTGGCCATTCAGGAAGGGTTCACTGATGCAGCAGTACATGATCTATTATGAAAAGATGGAAAAGCAAACAGAGTCCTTTTATATAAAATTACTTACTGCGTCATACTCATTTCTCAGGGAAGAGCACACGACCAAACACCATGATCGCCATCCATAGCCCAGCGACCAGATGTCTATGGCCTCTGAAAATGGGAGTCAATATTGATTTCTGGAGCTCTGAATGTGGAAGAAAAACGTTGAATGAAATAAGGAACGTTGTCATATTTTAAGATTAAACAAAAAAGGTAGTTACAAACTAAATAGAAGCATCAGTAAAAAAAATAACTGAAGCCCTGAATTGAAGATTTCTTAGTTTTAATAGGGATCAGTGTTTCTTACCTATATTGGGGTGTCTGGTGAACCCTGCCCTGCTTGGCTTGAGACGGAACATAGCCAAGCGAAGTCAATCAGTTTGATCCTGAAGGGCTGTCTCACCTGATCCACCAACATGATGTTGTCTATTTTTACATCGGTGTGGATTATGCCAACTCCCTTCAGGGCATCGAAAGCTGTTGCCATCTGCAAGAAATAATAATAACAATAATATTAGTGATAAGCTTTATTTATGGAAAACTTTTGTTAGGGAAACTTCTAGAACATAAAACAGAAGCAACAGTTACAAATATGCTTAAACCACAAAACTGTCATCTATAATACTATTTACCGTGAGTTCAAGCTCAGAGTGGACCACAGTTCAAAACTGACAGTGTTAAGTTTTGCTTTCTAGCTGTTGTCATACCTGTTGAATAACGGTTCTGATGTCCGTAGGCGCATTGGGCCTTTCAAGTCCAGCAGGTAGTGCTGCAGGCTGATGTCCAACATCTCAAATACCAGGCTCAGCTGACTGTTCACGTTGAACTCACCATAATACTTGATGATGTTGAACTTGTCCAGGTTGTGGTCCATGAGGACCGTCAGCACGAATGCCTGGGGAAACATGACAAGTTTGTTAATTCACATGGACTAATCAGCCCTCCTCAAAACAACATCAACAATAATAACATAATCATCCCTACTAGTAGTTCTACCCAGAAATGGTAGGAAACAAGTTCTGTGACGAGACAAATGGATTAAATGAGGGGTTTTTTGAGTAGACATCTGGCACATGACTTGCATCTGGCCCAGTTTGGTGGTAAACAGCTGGAATTGCACACAGACTACTAGTATGAAGTGTAAGGGAGCTTTCACAGTCTGTGCTCTCCATGAATGGTCTGGGAAACTAAACTAATCTGGCCCCTTCTTGGTTTTGTCTAGTATGTAATGTGTAGTCATTTTGTTATGACATGTCATCAGTACATACCCCACTCTACCCCGATTTTCAAAAATGTTTCTTTTTTCAACTGTAAAATCAAAATCGACAGTGTCCCACCTCCCATTGCTGATTTTTTTTTTGCTCAGAGATCTTTACAGCCACGATTCTTCCAGTGCTCTGTTTTACACATTTGTACACTATTCCAAATCCGCCTAGTCCCAGAATTTCCAGGCACTTGTAGCTTCTAGGGATTGGGAGAGAGTGTCGAGGGGGGCGTTCAGGGGAAGAAGATGACGATGAACGGTCCATGGTTGTATATCTTTGTCACAGACAAGTGGAAGTAAAATGTGAAAAAAAGAGAAGAACTGGTTACTTTCACTAATTTAAAGAGATTATAATCTATTTAATACTTGTTAAACACCAAAGTTTTAATCTGTGTATTTGGTTTCTCCTCAAAAATAGGTTCCTATATGTCTACGACTATTCACCAGTAATGCATTATACCACTGAAATTATAATAGATAAGGTCTTGTGGCCCCTGTCTGGAACAGGGACCCTGTGTCAAAATCTAGTTGTAAAATCATTCAGTTTGTATGGTGCTTACATGGTGCATATGCCCAAATAGCTTTGTGTTATGGGAATGCTGCCTGGTTTCACTTATCAAGCCGTGACCAAAACTGAGCACATTCACAATTTAGCACTTTTTTTTGCACTTAATAATAAAAAGTTGTGAAATATAATCTACACTTTCACAAATTATAAGACAACTGCAACACTGAGTGCTGCATGTTTCCCCTTCCTTCATCTGGTAGAAAGTTCCAGGGTATCTGGAGCTCCAAAATATTTGCCAAATCAAAGACAACAGTAGAGTTACTTACCTCTCACCGTTCGATTTCAAAGTTTGTTTTAAATGTAAACGTTGTTGACCTTGATCGTGATTCAGTGCTTGTGTATGGTCCAGTTGAACTGAGTAGAATGAGCAGACTTCACCCCTTATGTGTTTTGTGACATGAGTTCTAGAACACATTTATGATGTCGTCAACAATTCTAGTTTTTCCTTGAAGAGTGCATCATGTACAGGAACCTCACAACAACATTCACTTGAATATAAACTAGACTGAGTGATTTTTTAATGAAATATATTCCTAAATGAAAAGTTTTTACTTTCATATAAGTGTAAAACCAGCACAGAGTGGATGGGTTGGTGCTGCAGTTGGTCAGTGCAACATGCAGAAACGCTGATATGCTCGTTGTACACAAGCAAGATGTAGCAAAAAGGTTAAAGTGTTGGATTTAATCGTGTAATCTGCCGAATTGACTGTCCATTCACTGTCTCTTGATATTCAACGACTGATAATAACACCATGTGTTCCTGAATTACTGAGGCCCCTTTACTCAGCTGTGAAGCAGCTGTAACAGCAAACTGCATCAGGTGCAACTGGTTTGGATAAAAACATTTTTGAAGGAGATGGGAGATGTAATATTTTTGAAAAGCATTATCATCATTTTTATTAAACATTTTTACAGCCTGCCTATCAAATGGGCACTGCCAGAGCAAGGGTGCAAGAACTTAAACCACAGTGGGTTCAGATCTGTGGATGAATCACTGTACAGGCCTATTAGAAACAGGTCCAGGGGCCCAAGGGGTCAGGGAGCACCTATAATGTGGAGCCTCTGTTCAATATAACTATCAACAATTCTTATTGGATGGGTCTTGTTTTTTCGGTCAAATGATCAAGTCAAAAGTCCTTCTGAAAATTATTTTCATACATAAAATCCTTATGTAGTCAGCAGGTAGTCTCATTGAGATCAAAATCTCTTTTAAAGAGACCAAACACACAACAGTACACAGCCAGACACACACAAGCACATGCAATCAACATCAGAAACAATCACACACATCTCTAAAATGTTCAAAATTAGAAGTTTAAATTCTTCCAATGTTTCAGTGTCTTTTGAGGTTTATTATGTTTATATGGTACAAGGTACTGGAAGTCAGACCTCCCAAGTTCATTATATACTGTGCAAAAGCTGTAGGCACCTGCAAAGAAATGTGAGGATGCTTTCAAAAATAATGTCATGGATAGTCTTTATTTATCATTGAAAATCATGCAAAGTACATCACACAGAAAACTGTTTTTCAATGTATTATCAAGGTGGCAGGTAGGTTGTTCCAAGCATCTTGGAGAACTTGCCACAGTTCTTCTTTGGATTTTGGGTTTTCTCAGTGTCTTCTGTCTCTTCATATAATCTCAAACTAACTCCATGATGTTGTGATCAGGGCTCTTTGGGGGCCCGACCGTCTGCTGCAGGACTCCTTGTTCTTCTCGTCTCTGAAGATAGCTCTTCATGAATCTGGCTTGTTTGTTTGGGGTTGGTGTCATGCTGCAGAATGAATTGGAGATCAGCAGTAAGTTGGAGAATAGAGAGTAGCAGATATCGTCTCATGGGCACTGTAAATAAAAGGCTTGAAATAACTCTCCAGCATACCTCCCTCATCAAAAGTTAACAAAGTCCACCTTATTTTCCTTTGCTAAAATTAATCCCCTAAAATTGGTTGATCTTTTGTCACAGATTACAGTTACATGCCATGATCCAACAATATTAGTGGTGACTTAGTATGACCCTCCATCTGTGATGAGCTTTGCAAGAGAACGTTGTGGGCGAGGCATGCAAGTCAGCCAACAATATCCAGTGGTGATTTTCATTACGGTGAAAGAAAGTATTTTTAGGATTTTTGAAAAACCATTCTGATCCAACACAGTTAATTTATTTCTGTGAAAATCCCAAGGGATAGATATCTTTTGGAAAAGTTCAAAATCCTTAAGACATTTGGGCTTGAGAAGCTTTACAAATAAGATCCTCACTTTCCTGCACTTCGGTTGTCATTTACACTGGAGTGCAGTGGTGATGCATTTGTAGATGATTTAATGTAGTTAATAACAGGTATATGAACTAAACTGTGTTTAGGGCAAATAAATTCAGACTGCAAAAACACTCCGGTGGTCAAATTCATGTGAATAACACAAGGTGAGAATTTGCTTCATATTCTGACAGAATGCACCTTAAGAGCTTTACTAGAGCAACACATGGACAATTTGGGTGCCGCTAGAGCAAAGGTCACAGACTTATTAAAAGGGTTCATGCACTGGGAACCATAAATACTGGCTGTATAATTCATAAATGTCTGGCCAGTACTGGCTATATCTTGCTCTGGACATAAAATGTTGGTCTGGCAGACACCATCTGTTATTAGATTTGATGAAACAGCATGTTTCTCTCTTCCTCACCTGTTGCTGGTTCTCCCTAGATTAAATGGAAAAAGGCCGCGAGTAATTCATCATTCATCGTTGTAATATGTTCTTTTTAAATAAGCAAATAAGATAAAGTCCAAAACAAAACAAAACAATCACATTTAGAAAAATCTGCATAACTTTGCATGTCTTATACCTTTTCATTCGCATCTTTCTAATTTTTTAGTTGCCTTAGTTGCCTGGTTACAGCTGGTGCAAAACAAAGCAGCAAGACTTCACACAAACACTCGACACAGGGTACCACATTACTCCAGTCCTGGCTCCCCATTCATTGTAGAATCAATCTAAGATTCTTTTGATTACTTTTAAATCAGTACATGGTCCAGCTCCGCTGAGAGATCTCAGAACTCCTAACCCCAAATCTGCACATAGACCTCTCAGATCAGAGAATCAAATTTCCACGGTCAGGGCTTAAAACAAAGGGGGACCATGCTCTTACTGTTTTAGCTCCAGCACTATGGAACAACCCCCCTCATCAGAATAGTGCGTCAGTGCCTCAGTTTAAAAAGCTTTTATCAACCCGATTGTACAGATTGGCATTTGTATAAAATGTATAATACCTATTCAAATGTTTTGATGTTGTTCTTTCTTATCCTTCTTTTATCTCTCTCACCTCTTAAAATCCCTGTTTTCATGTATGATGTTCTTCTAAACTTTTGCTGTTCTGTATGGTGCTTTATTTTGTGAATGCCTTGTAACTCTGGTTTTGAAAGGTGCTACAGAAATAAAGTTTATTATTATTATTTGTAGTATTATTATTATTATAATATACTGCCTTAGTAAATGTGATTTAGCTGATAGATTCAGACCAAATGATGAAGCAGTTAACTTTGATCTCCTTGTGCTTAAATCAGCTTGAGAACAGCAGGAACACCTGCAGAAAGTATCAAACAGCAAGACAACAAACGATGACCCCCTTTTTGATGTCTAGCTTAAAATGACTGACTGTGAAACCAAAGAAAAGAGACAGCAAGGACACCTGCTACAGGTTCAGGGGTTAGGGTCAGGGGCCAAAAACACCGGGCTTTAGGGTTTAAGAAAGGAGTGAAGAGAGAAGGAAAACAAAAAACGCTGAGCCTCGTTCACCAAGGAATAGTTAGAGCACATAATCCCCCTAAAACAACAGCTGTCATTTTTACATTTCTGTGTGTATTAAAGAAATCAGATATGTATGACCTGTTAATTAGTTAACTAGCTGTTTCCCTCTGCTTTCAGTCTTTATGCCAAGATAGGCTAAACACTTCCTGACACCGACTCTGTGCTCCATGCATACACTTGGGATCTTCTCATCTCAGTCTCAGAAAGAAAGTGTACAAGCGCATATGACCAGAATGTTCAACAGCTTCTTTCACTTGAACAGTGAATGCATTCAAAAAACATTTGCCCAGATTTGCTAAGGATAGTTTCAGTACCCAATTAAATTACTGGCCCATAACATCACATCAAACATTGGGAGTTAGAGAGATTAATTGTAAAACTGGAGACAAACCATCACCACTGAAGTTCAGGATTAAAATGTATTTTCCTCTTACTTTACTTCATTACACATGCTGGGCCAGAGCACCTCACAAAACTAACAGCTGGGCTAATACATTTTCAATTAAATCAGTTCAAAATGTAAAACGATGCTGCAACAAATGATTTAATGATTTAATTATGGAGCAACACATTACTCCTACCTTTTCTGGCACTGACCCACTGAATATTTAGCTATATCAAAGTATTGCGAGTAGATAATGATAATCTATTGCAGCCATGACAAGGCTTAGAGTGAGAGTTTAACTTTAGAAATTATGCAATCTTTGTAACTACATCTCTGCAACTATATTACTGAATCCTTCACTGGCTTTATGACCCTTCTCCTCGGGCTCCTGTTACAATTAGCTAAATGCTAAACAGTAGCTTAGCATTTCCCATAATACGATAATTGCCACTTGTATATGCAGTTCCCACTATTCAGTAAAAGTTTCAGTCTCACTTTAAAGTCTAAACCCTGGGAGCAGGCCTTAGAGGCTTCAGACGGTCCTAATGTTGGCACTAGAGGAAAAGTCTTTTACGGGTCTGCAATTTTACAGTAATTCATAATAATTACTCAAGAAACTTCCGATGAATTTACAGTTACATAGCCATTGTTTTCAAAGATGTTGATTGCATATGCTTGTGTGTGACTGACTGTGTATTGTTGACGGCAGGAGGCGGTGAATTTTGTCTATAATAGTTCGAGTTTTTTCATTAAAGTTCATGAAATATCATCATCACTAGATGCGCTGGGTCGACTAAGCACAGCTACTGGGGGCTGGCTAATAACCGTAGCTAGAGATTGGGTTTCCATGGTGCCAAGCCTCGCCTCTATCACTGCAAATAAACCACATTTATTACATGTACTATTATCGCTAAAGGGCGCAGAGGTGTAACTAAGCATAAGACACACACCGGCGAGAGAGAGGAGCAGATTGAGAAGCAGAGAGAAGCCATCGCTAACTGCTAACCTAAAGTAACTGGCCGATCTGAATAGCGTATAAACAACTATGAAGTAGCGAGAAAATCTCTAAAGGAAGGAGAGAGCTATGATTGCTTAGGCAGAAGAATGTAGGTTTAAATGTAAATCAGGTCATTAGACTCTGTAATGAAGTAAATAGCAACATTTACTGGGTGAAGGCAGGGCAGCAAAACTCGCTACCAGTCACACAAACGTTGGCAAACAAAAACAATACATTACGCCTACCTCAGCACGTCGTCGAATATCTTTCGTACATTTCGAGTTTACTTACATCTAAATCACCAGCAACATTACTGTAATCTATAATATTATGATTAGGGATGGGAATTGATAAGATTTTATCGATACCAATGTCATAATCAATCTGCTTAACAGTCCGACTCTTCTTATTTTCCCTTGATTCCTGATCAGTTTTTGTGGGGGAAAAAGTGTGAACACAGGTTGCAGCCTGAGAGCTAGCTGTAGCAAAAGTCTGCCTGTTATCATCTAAAATGGATGAAATGAGACAATATTTCTACAGTGTTCGGTTTCATTCAGGTTTTAATAGTCAAAGAAAAATTCTACTGAGCCTGCCTACGTGGCGCTTATGTTATTATAACATAAGCTGTTACGAAAGTGTCACTGCTTTCCAACCTAGTAGAGTGTCAAATACATGGCAATCCTGAAATTTAAGCCCATGTTCTGTGGAAAGATGTTTCAGCACATTACTAGTGTTTCCACCTTGAGTTGAAATTTCCATTTTGCAGACATTACAGTTTTCCCACAGGTTGAGAATTTACTTGTGGTGGTGGGTGGCGCCAGCGTGACTGTTGTGCGTCACGGAGACTGACTGTAAAGAGTGTAACCCAGGTTATTTTCTGGAGTTACAATTACAAACACCATACATGCAGGCAATGGCAAGTTTCTAGCGTCATCGATGCTGGAAACTTCCCATCGCCTGCATTGACAAAAAGGAATTGATAAGCTCGGGCATATGATTCCCATGGTTTGGACAATTTGGAAGCGGTTCTCTAGTTTCTTTCTCAATTACCATTCTAATTGAGACTAGTAGCATCCAGGACAGACTTCACAGTGGATATGTCAGATCTGAACGGGGTTTTGTACAATGTGTTTTTGTACTATATACAATGTCCTGTATATCATTGCTGTGTCATTGAATCTACACGTTTCCTAGAAAAAATTCTCAAAGAAACATATCCAGATATTACAAGATTTAGTGACGATTTAAAGTCCTCACTCAACCTAAGAGACATGTCTTTGGAATGTGGGAGAAACCAGAACCCCTGGAAAACCCACGCAGACATGGGAGAACATGCAAACTCCACACAGAAAAAGACCAGGGCAGTTGCACCAGCTTTGAGGGCAATAATTCAAACCCAGGATCTTCTTCTGTGAGGCCACAATGCTATTCATTGAGCCACCATGCTGCCCATATGGAGAACTACAAATACTTTTATAGCAAGACACCTGAGATCAAATTCTCAACTGTTCTGCTATGAAAGCATTCGTAATAAGTCTTTACTCCACTCGTTGTCAGCGTAACAGCAGGAGCAGAATGTCCTCTTCATCCAAGAGAAGAAGCGTTTGAAGCAGTTCTTCCTCTTCTCCCTCTTCTTCTTCTGGTCCTCGCTGTCATCTGAAAATCAGAAGGGCGTGAAATACCTCAACCATCCTCAGAATACAACAAAAATGTGGAATTTCAATACAGTGCGGAAAAAGAGTTAAGATGAGTTTTTCTCACCAGGGGTGGTGGTAGGGAGCTCTGCGTTGTCCGGGTCTATCCTGGTGTTCAGAGCAGAAGCAGGAGTTGCAGCCACGTGGGAACTAAACGTATAAATGCACACTGAGTTAGTAAGTTAGTCCTTTTAAGGGCACAATCGCTTTCTTCTGTTGAAGGCATGAGTGTCACAATCAGAATAAAAACCTCACCTCATTTCAGCATCCTCTTTAGGTGTCTCCTCCAGGGGGATTCTGTTCATGGGGGCTGCAGGCCGAACCATGATGACACCCGGTGGCAGTGATTCATCTGAGCTGTTGAATTAAGACAGATACAATTAATCACACGCACTATATGTAACAGCCTATGGCGGGGGAATCCAGTATTTTCTTTTAAGACTAATAAATGATGTTCTTAATCATGAAACCAATCAATAGCATTGACTCAGTGGAAACAGGACCCCATCACCTCCATCTTAGTTGATGAAGGATGAGTTAACACTTACCTGTCATCGACCTGGGTCGTCTGGTTGGTCCTGGTCTGGCTGCTGCTGCTCGGTTCAGGATCAGAGCTAGCAAAAGAGAAACTCACACTGTTACGTTTATATCAAAAAGACACAGTATGAAAATATGCAAATCAGCCAATGTACAAAGGATTCATTTATCACTTGCTGTGCCTACTAACGTCTGATAAAAACACACGCTTACCAGGAGCTGAGGTGGGAGCTGCTGTTGAGGTAGCTCTTGGTAATGAAGGGATGGTTGAGAATACCAGCGGGGGTGATTCTCTCATTTCCATCCCACTGGAGCATGGCCTTCAACAGCTCAATACATTCCTCCTCTCATCCGCCTCTTCCAGGTTGTCCATCTCCAGAGCGCATCTAGTTTAGGAAACAGTTGGAGAGTACAACAGTGGTCAAGTCATCTTCCTAAATTATGAAAAGACAATGACTGAAAGTCAGTGTTCAGCAGCTAACTACCGCTTCTTAACCACCTACCGTTTCGTTTCATCCAGAAGCGGAAGGTGTACAACCTGTTGTCCGTGGAGTAATTTCTTGGACCCCAATACTCCTCACTTGTCTAAATAAGGGTAAAAGCATTTAAGATACATGTATTTCTCAACAGATGTTACCAATTAAGTTTGATAACCACAGGGAAACTTTAAGCTATCTAAAGTAAGATTCATGACGAAATAATGATTGAAAACAGTCAAAGCATGGGTATTTTACCTTGAGCATCCACTGGTCAGAATCGCTTTTCTTAAAACACATATGCGATTTCAGTCCTGCATTGAGGAGATGCTGCGGCGGTGGACCCAGGAGGTCGATGATGAATCGAACTAGAGACAAAGCACAGCAATTGCAACAAGTGCTTTATAACTACCAAACATGAGGAATGACACACAGTAGGATATCAGATCTAAAATGAATCAAACATGAAAACAAAACATAACAAATAAAATCCAGTCTGTAAAGCTGTATGCTTCCAAAAGAGATTAGAAATACAACACTGATCTGTCTAGCCTCATTTCCTTGTCTGTGTTGTTGTTGTTTTTGTCCTCCCAGTTAGAAATGCCCAGTTTCCAATGCAGGTCCTGTCTCTCCTAAACTCATGTTCTACCAGCTTGAGGCTATAGATTGGTTATCTGTGTGTTTTAGCTTGAAGGGACTCAAGCTGAACCACGGATTTTGTATTATATGTTCCTCGCATTTTCTTCCTTGTCAAAACCTGGTGCCTACATTCCCGGACTTCCACTCGACCACTGACAGTTCAGTTGGAGATTTGGATGTGTTATGCTGAATTCTGATTAGTGTAGCTTTGAGCCACTATTCTTCCCATTGGAAGAATTTAAACTTCTAATTTTGAACATTTTTAGAGATGTGTGTGATTGTTTCTGATGTTGATTGCATATGCTTGTGTGTGACTGTCTGTGTATTGTTGACGGCAGGAGGCGGTGAATTTTGTCTATAATAGTTCGAGTTTTTTCATTAAAAAGCTCATGAAATCATCACTAGGTCGCTGGGTGCTCACTTTTGGCTACTGGGGGCTGGCTAATAACCGTAGCTAGAGATTGGGTTTCCATGGTGCCAAGCCTCGCCTCTATCACTGCAAATAAACCACATTTATTACATGTACTATTATCACTAAAGGACGCAGAGGTGTAATCTAAGCATAAGACACACCGAGCGAGAGAGAGCAGATTGAGAAGCAGAGAGAGAAGCCATCGCTAACTGCTAACCTAAAGTAACTGGCAGATCTGAATAGCGATATTAACTATGAAGTAGCGAGAAAATCTCTAAAGGAAGGAGAGAGCTATGATTGCTTTGTGCAGAAGAATGTAGGTTTAAATGTAAATCAGGTCATTAGACTCTGTAATGAAGTAAATAGCAACATTTACTGGGTGAAGGCAGGGCAGCAAAACTCGCTACCAGTCACACAAACGCTGGCAAACAAAACAATACATTACGCCTACCTCAGCACGTCGTGCATATCTTTTCGTACATTTCGAGTTTACTTACATCTAAATCCCCAGCAACATTACTGTAATCTATAATATTATGATAAGGGATGGGAATTGATAAGATTTTATCGATACCAATGCCATTATCAATTCTGCTTAACAGTCCGACTCTTCTTATTTTCCCTTGATTCCCTGATCAGTTTTTGTGGGGAAAAAGTGTGAACACAGGTTGCAGCCTGGAGAGCTAGCTGTAGCAAAAAGTCTGCCTGTTATCATCTAAAATGGATGAAATGAGACAATATTTCTACAGTGTTCGGTTTCATTCAGGTTTTAATAGTCAAAGAAAAATTCTACTGAGCCTGCCTACGTGGCGCTTATGTTATTATAACATAAGCTGTTACCGAGTGTCACTGCTCTCCAACCTAGTAGAGTGTCAAATACATGGCAATCCTGAAATTTAAGCCCATGTTCTGTGGAAAGATGTTTCAGCACATTACTAGTGTTTCCACCTTGAGTTGAAATTTCCATTTTACAGACATTAGAGTTTTCCACAGGTTGAGAATTTACTTGTGGTGGTGGGTGGTATGACTGTTGTGCGTATGGAGACTGACTGTAAAAAGAGAGTGTAACCCAGGTTATTTTCTGGAGTTACAATTACAAACACCATACATAGAGGCAATGGCAAGTTTCTGCGTCATCGATGCTGAAACTTCCCATCGCCTCATTGACAAAAGGAATTGATAAGCTCGGAGGCATATGATTCCCATGGTTTGGACAATTTGAAGCGGTTCTTCAGTTTCTTTCTCAATTACCATTCTAATTGAGACTAGTAGCATCCAGGACAGACTTCCACAGTGCATATGTCAGATCTGGAACGGGTTTTGTACAATGTGTTTTGTACTATATACAATGTCCTGTATATCATTGCTGTGTCATTGAATCTACGTTTCCTAGAAAAATTCTCAAAGAAACATATCCAGATATTACAAGATTTAGTGACGATTTAAAGTCCTCACTCAACCTAAGAGACATGTCTTTGGAATGTGGGAGGAAACCAGAACCCCTGGAGAAAACCCACGCAGACAGGGGGAGAACATGCAAACTCCACACAGAAAAAGACCAGGAGCCGGTTGCACCAGCTGAGGGCAATAATTCAAACCCAGGATCTCTCTCTCTTCTGTGAGGCCACAATGCTATTCATTGAGCCACCATGCTGCCCATATGGAGAACTACAAATACTTTTATAGCAAGACACCTGAGATCAAAATTCTCAAATCTGTTCTGCTGTATGAAAGCATTAAATAATAAGTCTTTACTCCACCACGTTGTCCCGCGTAACAGCAGGAGCAGAATGTCCTCTTCATCCAAAGAGAAGTTAGCGTTTAGAAGCAGTTCTTCACTGCCTCCCTCTCTTTCTCCTCTTCTTCTTCTGGTCCTCGCTGTCATCTGAAAATCAGAAG